>NC_044496.1:25613771-25663771 GCF_902362185.1 Chanos chanos
AAAGGATGGAGGGGAGGGTGGGGGATTTTATGGTAAACACTCCACACACTGAACGTCTCCGGTCAGCATGGGAACACTTCAGCTGCCACATTTGTTTAGCTGGGTCGGACGACTGTGAACGCTCAAGTACACAGGCTCAAGGTCCGGCAAGGAGAGTTAATATTAAAGGGTGTCTGAGTCTGGCCAGTATAGATCATGACACTGAGTAGCTCTCAGAAAAGCCTGTTACCTGCAAACAACAAAGAGCCTGTGAGAGCTCCGAACTGCTCCACAAGCTGACTGAGATAGATATGAAGACAGCCAGTGAGAATTTTATCAGATCAGCTTAATGAAAAGCTACATGAGAGAGGATGAGCAACAAATGATTCTAACAAAGGTTCTGCTCTAAGAATAGGTTTTAGTAAGCAGCTAACAGGATCAGCTCATTTCTACACGAAGTCCCACTAAATTACCCATAAGACCAATTTATCAAGATCATTTATGCCAGATATATGCAGTAATACGAGATTAGCGTAAAAATGTGATCAAAACCTGCTCGTTTTCCTAACGCTTCATAATTTCACTGTGTGTAAGAGTCATTACATCTCATGTGATTGGTTAAGTTCCTATTAACTTAGAAGTATTGTACCAGTCACAAGCTGTGGTACTTGGCTTTATTCTTGAACAGTCTGCCCACTGCTAGACACATTCAGATCATAGGAGAAACCAAACTGGCCGAAATGGTTCAGCTAAAAGCAGAGCCAAAGAGACTGGACAGGCTGTGGGATCAGACAGGCTGTGGAGAGTGGCTGACAGCATGTGGTCTCCAGCAGTGCTGTCTTATGCATTCAGAGACCACTCAGTACCCAGGCCTGAGCTGGTGTTTGCTGAGTCAGCACGCACGCACACTCACTCACACACACACACACACACACACACACACACACAGCCCTCTAAGTCTCCCTGCACCATGCTAGGATGGATTTAATTGCCTCATTAGCGACGGGGCAAGCAAAGAGCTGAATCTTTCTCATTGCTCAATGTCAAGAGTGCATCCAAGAGGAAAGGTTAACGGACTGAAAGAGCATCTGCACCTTTGACACAGGGATGTGTTTGCTCTTCACAATCAACAAAGCAACCAGCTATTAGCATGATGACAATACAAAAACAAGAGCTCTCTCTTCTTTGTCTACTACTAAATAAACTTCACATCCAAGCTAAACACAGGCATTGCGTCTTCATATAACAGACCTACACTGACAAAAGATCATGGACGTAAACTTAAGCTCCTGTCAGCATGATTTTTAGCTTGATGCTGTCCCCAGTTTAAGATTTAATTATTCTGAAAGCCTCATTTTGCAAACGTGGCCATTTTTGTTTCCATGGATCAGAAGCAGCAAATCATGCCAAAAGTGAGCATTCTCCAGGCTCCTCCCTGTCTCCATGACACCGCCTTCAGAGGTCTGTGAGCTGGTCCAACTTCAAGAACAAACCGCTTTTGAAATATGATGGGATGCAAGAACTGTGCAGCATATCAAAATATGTGAGACAACTTTCAAAGGAAGAAACTGAGTCGTGAACATATGGAATCAATAACAACGGCATACGCAATCTATCTTTATTTCATATCTATTTCCCCCCCCCCCCTTCTCCTTTTCATATAACAGTAGAAGGCAAAAATTACATGATGCATATTTCAAAGACGCCTAAGCGTTCCTCCTTTTTCAGGCAAATTTTGCAAAAGGCAGAGAAACTGTCAGTGTGTCTGAAGATGGAGGGCAGATATCCAGGCAGAGATGGGAGAAGAGGAGGAAAAGGACAAAACCACAGCAGATTTACGGGGGGAAAATGGCAGTGTCTGCATGGAAAATGGCTGTGGGCTTGCTCTCTGGATGAAGATGGTGATCGTTTCACATCCCCTGGAGTCCAGTGAGCTCACTGGAACGCAAAAACCCCAGTAAAACCGGTGACAACTTCAAATCAGCTGATATAGAGCTGTGTAGAACAATAACCAAGCTCTCTAGCTGTATCTGTGTGTAATGTGGTTCAGGGGCACCCATGTCAGACTCTAACAGCCCATGTGTCACTGCTTCTCTCCTAAAGCACCCTTAAAGCCTGGCAAGGTAAAAATTTAATGGAAAAAAGGTACTTGGGCTCCATAGCTTTTTCTGCACTAGGCTCGTCAGGACACGGATGAAACATTAAACTCTAAAGATACACATCTGCATGGCTAGTATGGTGGAAAGTCTCCATTTCATCAACAAGTCAAGTCAACGACTCGTAAAAAACAAAGGTGCTGTGCCATCTGTTCTGGAACAATTTCCTTGGGGGGGGGGGGGGGCGAAGATGGTGGAATGGAGAGGAGGAGAGAAAAAAAATGCTTTTTCAGCACAGCAATTTGCTGTGTATTCTACATAATGTAAACACACGACCGTGGCAGTTTATTCTCCTGTACAAACAGAAAATGCTTCTCCTGGCGAACGTGGTCAGTTCCTTAGCCTTTAAAGGTTGACATTCTGTTACAGTGACACATCACAAGGCTGAGGACTGTGTAATCAACCACATTACTGCATTAATGGCCAGCAGCATTGTAACTGATTGATGGCGCACGGTTTTACAATGCTTTTGGCCTGGTATGGACAATATGAGAAGCTTGACTCTGTGCCTTGATAATTGAGCAATCCATCAGAGAGCACTTGTGTTGCCCAGAGAGTATTACATGGGCCTTATGTTGGGCGCAAAATATTACACTTAATACTCTGTGACTGGACTTTTGCAACAAATGTCCTCAAAGACAAGAGCAGCTCCTCTGCATTAAAAATGCATGGATATCCATTAATTGCATGTACATATTGTAACATATGTTACATTTGCTATTCCAAGCACGTAAAAATAAACAAACAAACAAACAAAAACCTGTAGATTAATTCAGATAGCTGTCGAGGAGAGATTACTCTAGCGGGATGGTGACCAGAGTGAAACTTCCCTAAATAAATGAGGAGATTCAGTGGATGGAGCTGAGTTTTGTACCAGACTATGTAACACCTGCCAGAGCAGGCTCTCTGGTCTGTCACTGAACACTGCTGAAAACCTATGACTAAAACAGTGTCTGCCAAAGAGGCATGGAAAAGAGACATGAAATATCAGAATCTCTTTACTTATTTTTACCGTCTCACGCCGCCACTCAGAGCTGTTTCCCTTCTGTACACTGCACTCTTACAATAATGGTGTTACTGTAATCCTTTTTGTGTGGTTTACACATTGAAAACTTACAAGCACTGCAAAACATGACAAATAAACATACACACAAGTAGGCCTACTGTTCTAATGACCAATTTGAATAATAATAATAATAATAATAATAATAATAATAATAATAATGGTGATGATGATGGTGGTGATGATGATGACTATTATGATGATGATGATGATGCAGGTACTGTAGAAGCCCTGTTAAATCATGTCACTGAGGCCATCTATCTGAGCTTTGCATGCTGATAATGTGATGATGTGTGGTTAAGTTTGGACTCTTCGTTAGATGAAATGTGAAGCAGATTTTCTTGCTCTTCATGAATGCTATTAATATCTGTTGATATTTTTCTATAATGCAGGTGAGTGCAACACATGAGTTATGGGTCAGTTTTTCTATTTCTCGTTAAGGGCTGTGAATTTAAGAGGAAGACAATCTATATACAATGATGCACTCTTTCAAGCAGGCATGTGAGTGTCGGTAGCCAGCACTAAAGCTTTGAGTCACATCCTGGCCCTGTCTCGTGACAGTCTTTGTCAACGCTGCTTATGTTTTAACATGGTGGGTAGGGTTTGCTCATTAGCTCTATCAGTTGTAGGAGTAAAGCTGAGTTTTCCCATTTGCTTAACGAGTAAACTATTAAATATGTGTAAATACAACTCTTAAAATGTCTCTTTTTCAAGCCATCCTCAAAATCTCCCTCAGATTCTAGTGTCCTTTTTTTTTTTTACATCAGTGACTCTTCCACCAGAATATGTTGAATTTAAAAGTATATTTATGTTATTGAAGGCGACATGAGTACTTTTGGCCAATTTACATATTGCAGAAGCTCGCATTTTCCTGAGGCGGCACTGAAACTGGAGGCTGGTAGGCTTAGTACAGGATGATCTGTGGAGGCTCTGAGAAGCCGGAGTGGGTGACGAGAGGAATGGAGGAAGGGAAGAGGTTTTGGCTGAAGAAAGAGGGAAATGGAGTGAGACAACGGAGCATGCGGGTTCAAAACACCTAATGGACTGGCCTGCTTCCCAAGCTAATAGACTGTTTCAAATTGAAAGGAACAGCGGGTGTCTAAATAGAGCGACGTGCCACATTTCCTCCTATTCAGTCAGATCTTCCAAAAAACAAAGAGAGAACCCTACACACACACACACACACACCAAGGCCTATAGGGATGCCTCTGTGCTGAGAAACATGCATCTGTGTCAGAGATGATATTTGTTTATCTGTAATCAATTCAAGCAATTCAATTACTGCTGTCCATCAAATGAGAGAAAACAAAGGCCCGATCTTTCCCTAATGAGTTGGAGGCCTCTTGCTGCGAGAGCAAAGAAATGTATAGCTTTGTCTAACTGCCTGAAGCAAAAAAACCTTCCCACCGGTGGGACACAATATCTTTCTTTGAACCATTTTTCATCGAGATAAAAGGAGATCATTAAAAAAGTCAAATCACCATCAGTCACCTCTCCATCATCACTGTATGATGTCCTTACAGATGGATGAGAATGCTCGAGGGCAAATGCAAAAGAAGACAGACAAATTGTCTCAGTGTCTGTTTGGGATCATGAGGAATGTTTATATTTGGAGAGGGATGTATTCCTGCCTCCACTGAAATTCCAGCTCCAGAAACATATTCATGTCCACGTGTGAAAGAGTGACTCAGTCTAAGGCACCCTTACTGAGGGTAGAACACAGTGTGATATTCACGGCGTGCGAATGTAAGTGAGGCGACCAAGGTACAATTATAATGAAGATCCATCATCTGGATTTGACAGTATGATAACCCCTTGGTTGGGTTGATAACATTGCTGAAGAGTGAGATGATAACGCAGTATATTTGTGTGACTTTAAGTGTTAAAAGGCTAAGCCATCTTCATCTTCTCTTCAGCTCTTAGAACGATGTTTTTAAAAAGCTCTTCGAGTGGAGCAGGTCATCCCTAGAGTACGGTACTTGAATCATGAGCTCCCATATCCATAGACACACGTGGGCTGGAAACGAAGTCACTCGTGTAAGGAAGAAAGACTGTAGCAGCAGGAAAGTCTTTCTCCTTCCTTTTTTTTTCGCCCCCTTCTCCAATCTGTTTATTTTGTGAGTCGGTGTCTGTGGAGACATATTGAATGTAGCAATATACCTGTCTTCCAAAGAGGAAGCAAAGATCAAAAGCCGCTTCAGCTCTACATAGACAAGCATGCCAGCCTCATTCCTGCCTGCCAGTTTTTCTTTCTTTTTTTTTTTTTTCCAGCGAGGTGCTGAATGCCTGGGAGGAGGAGAGCACCTCCAAAAGCTTGGAATCACAGCATCCACTCCGTAAACGTGGGTGATGACATTGCTAGGAGGGATTTGAAGCTTTCAGATTTCTGATTCTCATAGATTTGTTCTCAGAGATCTTTGTTTAGGTTACCCAGTCAGCCAGTGTAAACTGTTTTGTATACCGCGACCTGGCCAAAAAGCTTGTAAGGAACGTGCCTTTGCAAGGCGAATACAGACTCACTATAGTTTGTGGATGGAGTCTTTCATCTCATTGTTTGTCCTTTCCAAAATCTCAGATTCATGACGTTGACTACCATCAAAATGTTTACCAAAAGGGCAAAAGACTTGAGATTTCCAGGAACGGGGAAATAAACTCGTAATTGCTTTTGCTCCATTGCCTTTCATGGTTATTTGGTGTGTCAAATAAAGCAGAAGTCCTCCTTCCTTTTGTCTCTAAATAAGCATGGCCACATAGATTAGGAAATCCTGCCACGGCACAGCTATGCGGGAACTCATTTTATAAACCTGCAAATCTGGGTAGGCCTACGAAGGGGGTTGATGGGGGCTTTATGCATGACCAATAACTTACGATCGAAAGCTTCTTTTGCTACACTGAGGGCACGGGATACATGTGGCTTGAATTACGACGAACCTGAACCATTCACAAACATCTGTCAAAGGTTAGCTGTAAAGGAAAATAGGCAGTTCCTGTTCGTCTGTTCCAAAGTAATCTGGGAGTAATTTGCCCAGACGAGTCTGAAAGAGCCAAAGATTTATGGGTCAAAGACTGACTCAAATACAGCTTTGTGTTTACAGTGGATCCCTTTGATTTTTCTCAGTCATGAAGAGCACATTGACTTTATTTAATGTAACACAGAAATGAAAGATTTCTGTCTTTTATTACTAACTACTTACATATAAACATAATGCCCGGCATCGTTTTGCCATCTGGAAACACATGCAAGAACAGACAAAAAAAAAAAAAAAGGTTTTGAAGATTTAGTGCCTAGAATGCTAAAATGTACATTTTCCTCTCACTAGAATGACCTTCAGTTGTACTTTAGAGGTCTTTAGTGTTAAAAATACTCTCAGATTCATGGTGGAGTAATTCTACTGAGAGAACAAGAGTAGGTATATCACAGTCTCTTTTTCACCATTTCTTTCATTCATAGCAGCGAACGATTCAACTCTCCCGCCTACTTAAAAGCACCTCTATAAATGAAATATGAGACGTAGCCATTGGATAAAGACAAAGACCTGAAGAATACTTACAGTCTTACAAAAAAAAACTTCTAGAGAGAACCATTAAAGTAAAAAAAAGACATCTGATAAAAGTCCCGGCTGGAGAATAATAATGCAAAATGACAGTGGCCTGAGACTATTGGGTTTCAGCAGGGTTTCTGAGTTGAAAGAATGTCACCTTAAATCTGACACACAGGGTAACATGCACTCTTATCCCGCAGGCGAGGGCCGTCCTTCAGAGTGCAACACCTTGTTAATTAGAGCCATAGATGCCCTGTCCGTCACACGGATGCTGGTAATAGCAGACACCGAGAGAGAGTCTGTGTTTTTTGAGGTTCTCTGTTATGTGTGCGCACACAGCACATCCCGCCAGAGTGCTGAACCATCTAAAGAGAAAGGTCAGATTCTCTGGAATATATCCTTTCGTGTTCCTGCAGTGGGCCCCTTAGATGCAGAGGGATCCGGACTGTGTCCGCACTGAAAACCACAGGAATGTCCCAGCCACTGTGGAGCCAGACACTCAGGCCAGGTCTGTAAGATATGCTGTTTTGTATGCGTCTCAGAAAAAAAAAAAGGAAAACACTTCAACTCTCAATAAACAAATCATTACCTGAAACTTGGAGTTTTAAAACTACCATGTTTAATTTCCCAACATTGTGGCCTATGAGGCCTCTTCTCTTTTGTTGGAGCAGGATTCACAGTCAGTAGTTACATAAAAATAATCACCAAACTAGACATCGTATTCTGCCAATGACAATCACTAATGTAGAGCTCAGGCATTACAAATAACAAGACAAGGAACTGTTTTTTTGTATTTATATCTTTATAGGCAGCCTACACATTGTTTTTATGTGTCTGACAGCATCCCTCAGAATATTCTTCTGTATTTGTTATTGGTAAACAGTGTAAAGTCGTGTGTGTGTGTGTGTGTGTGTGTGTGCGCGTGTGCGAGCATAAACATTCACACATATTCTAGCGATTCAGGGACAAACACATCGAGATGTCACTTCATAACCCCTGGGTCTGCAGCTTTGTGTCATCTCAACATTTGAGAGCTCCTCAGTCTGCCTCTGGAAATTGTCTAAATATAGAGTATGGACAGAAACGGTCTTTTTTGGCCAACCATGTACACTAAAGAGATATAACGCCTAGCCTGGTAAAACAGTCAGTGCTGAAATGTGCTAATAAATCCATTCAAGTCGTTTCCACACTGATGGAATGTTGAAAAATACTGTTAGTCACAGTGACTCTGGAACATCTTACTCAAGATGAGGTCTGTCAGGAGAAATCAGAGAAACTATGTGACTCAAAGTGGAAGGGCTACTCATTAAGGTTCTGCTGAATTTCTGACAAATGTATTACAATCTGTTATTGCTTCCTGGACATTTAACGTTCCCTACTCAAAGTCCACGGCGTTAGAAATATAGAAAAGGTGATCCATCATCAAGTCATTCTCATTCCACCCTCCCCAAGTCTTCTCAGGATATATTTTTTTAATTGACAGTCTTCTTGTTTTGTTTGTGTATGAGCAGTTTTGACTGGTTATTTTTGTAACATCTGTGCTTATTACTATTACTGAATATCGATCCTTTAAAAAAAAATAAAAATAAAATAAAGCGGTAATAGAAGATCTTATAGGATTTATTCTCTACCCTTTGAAGCCCTGTCCACACTCAGCATCAACTGAACCGCAAGTAGCATACACACAGACACACAGATACACACACACACAGGGAGAGAGGGTAGGGAAGGAGAGAGGAAGAGGAGAGAGAGAGAAAGAGAGAGCAAGTATCACTGATAACCATAATGACGCAAAAGGCATTGCATCATCAGGATGTGCTAAAGGTAAAAATGTTTCATATTTAGCCTGCCCTGTGTTATAGGAACAGATTTGATGTACATATCATCAGGACACAAGTACAGAAATTATATGTGGTTCTGATTTGCAATTAGACGATGATGATGATGATGATGATGATGACTTTTTTTGATGGCCATATACTGACATGTATATTTGAAACTCATACGTTATGCATGATTGAATGCACTAAAATCTTCACAGTACACCAGATCTTCACAAGAGTGATTACTTGAGTATCATTTCGATGGAGGGTCTATCTGTTACACACTGAGTCCAGCACATATTGGTGTCGCTTCTTTCTGTACACCGGTATGAGCGGACAGAGTCCCATATCATCTACAATGCGACGCATGTGACATTTCTCCTCTTCCTGGGACAGCAGACCGGGCTTATGCTCTTGGGCGTATGCGAGGATACGATATGTATTTATTGACGTGGTCTATCCCTAAAAAATGTACCAGAGCTGGTGGGAGCAAGTATCTTTTTAAAATCATTTATCGATGACCTCCGACTGCCACGCCAGCGGGGCTGCGAGAGGAATCTTAATAGAGTATAATCGTACATCTGGACACTACCACAGCTATCAGAGCTTTTCCTCAAAACACGTTGCCCTGTATATCTATGAAAAAACACAGAGGGTAAAATACAGAATAAACAGAAAGTTTGCTGCAGTGAACGTCAGGAAACCCGTCGTTACATCCAACATTTCCTTGTAAAAACGCGTACAGCACCTGGGGTAAAACGGGGTGTACTGAAACAATTTGATCCTTCTTCTGCTTCGTTTGCTCTTCGACAAGACCATCATTTACCATGGAAAGATTTTAAGCATGCTCGATCGTTTCCTAATGCTTGCCTTGCAACATCTTCCTGAGCTCTGACCTCGCCACACGCGGACACACGGGCGCACAGCATCCTCTGCCTCACTTCCATGGCTAAGCACCAGTCGCTGCGTGCAGACCTCTTACAGTCGGGCGTTACAAACAGAATCTATTTTTGCAATCTGTTGTCTTAACAAATTAAGTGAATCTGTCTGGGCAGCGTGCCCGTTCTTTGTCCGCTCTGTAAAGTAGCTACTGTGCTTAAGCTCTATATTGGCAAACAAAAGACAGAAGGCTGCTCTCAGTTCCTCAAGTGCTGTATGCACTCTCTCACGTTATAAAATTCTGCGAGCGAGCGCGCGCGCGCACGCACGCACACGCACACACACACACACACACCTCACAAAGTAGCCTAGTTTATATATCGAAGGTTAGTACAGTAGACAAAGACATTTGTTTTCAGTTTGCAAAAGAGACGCTTGAAACGGGCGGAGGGCCTCTTTTTTTATTAACTGTAGATTACTCTTCACTCTTTCAGTGAAATGGATAGATAGATATATTAGATAGATATATTGTGTCATTGGAGGATGAGTTCTCAAAAAGACAGGAGCGAGGAATTTATCAAACCAAGACGACTCTGAGATGAATGCAGCAAACACCAGGGTTAACGGAATCTAAATTAGGCTCTTATAACATGATTGGCACAAAGCATCTGATCTAGTCACCATGAGACAACGAAAAGATTTAACACAATTTAGCGGTCAAGCAAGTATTTAAAAATGTAACGCAAATGTTGTTACCCCTTTTGCATTTCAAGTTGGGTCAATGAGACACAATTCTTTTATTTTCTTAGTGAAGAAGGTTAGAAATTTCTTACCTAGAAACAAAGACCGAAATGTCGCAGACATCACGGCACCCGAATAGGCTGAAAGTCCTCAGTTATAAAGGTGGAAGCAATGCGTTTTTGGTTTCCTAAAAATTCATTCGAGCGACAAAAGTATTCAGTCACAAAAGCGCAGCACGTCACTATTTTGGAAGAAAATGTGACAGAGAATTACACTGAGCCATGCCCAAACAAAGCAAACATTCTAAGAGTCAGATCCTTTATCAAGGTACACTTTCTCCACGGCGTTTCCATCGGATTCACGGTCAAATCAAAGTTCCCCTTTCGGTGTGGCAGAGGACGTGCGTCTCAGGTTCCTCTTGCCTCTGTGACATAAATGCTCTCTCCTCTGTCTGACTCTCTCTTTCTATCGGTCTCTTTCTAAAAGCACTATGTGCAGAAATGTGCGAGGCGCGATAGGTGGATGCTGAAGAATGGAGACCTCTAGAGTCTGAAGTGCTCACATAGGCTTACGGGACCAAGGTCAGCTAATGCATGTGCAAAAGACAGGTGTCTGCTAAAACTTTCACAAACAGAGCCGAATTTTTTTTCATACAGCGATAGGTCTATATTAGGTTTTTCAATTTCTGTTTATCATTTACATATATCAGAGATGGCACACATAAAATCTTACGCTGCTTCCTCAGCGGCACATTGAAATCCGTGACTTGAAAGGTCGTCTTGATATTTGCTTTCTGCCTGGATTGGGTCTGCAGCTAAATTCACTTCTACAAGACAGAAAACGTTAATGGCGTATTTGCGGAATTATGCGGTAATTGACATAGTAGACGACAATCCACTTTTTGAGCCTTGCGTATTTTATCGTTTCAAAATTAGATTTTAACTTATGACATTGCCATAGCCCATATTAATATCAAAGTCACTGGAATGTCCAGTTACTACAAGAACAAAAATGATGAAATTCCATTGTATTCTTCACTCACCTCTTAAAACAGGAGACATACGATATCGTAAAATCTGATACCAATAACTCTTACATTTGGCCTGGAGCACTTCGGTTAAGCAAAGGGACACACTGCCATTAGGACAAAAGCTACTCCCATGTTCTCCTGTTAATGTCGTTAGCAATACCCTCGCATTGCTGTTGTCGAGACAAAGAACATTGGCATTTCTTTTCAACTAAAGCAACAGAGGATGCCACGAAAGATCAATCAACTGAAAGACATAACATAAATACCCCCAAAACACTCAATATTTTAAACCAGCATGTGTCTTATGTTGTTCAGTTGTGCGTTAAAAGAAGTCTGTGCTACGTAAGACCCATTGCCTTCTTCGACTCTGGACATAATTGCAAGTGGAAACCTTTCTTTCTTTCTTTCTTTCTTTCTTTCTTTCTTTCTTTTTATATCGCAGTACAGGTCAGGTCAATTCTCTAATTAAACGAGAAATTTCAGACGATTTTAGACGGGAAAAAAATCACATTTGTAATTTTTGGCCAGAACAGTTCTAAATAGATCTTGGTGCTAGTGTTTGCCCTTAATAAAATCAAAGGTCTCCGCTGAATGTTGATCTCGCTGATCTTTCTCTCAGACCTTCTAATGTGATGTTATGTACATCAACCTCTTTGATTTTCATCAATGACAAGCATACTAACTCAGTCAAGTTAACTGATGCTTGAACACTGCGTATTTGAATGTGTATATATACATATATATATATATATATATGTGTGTGTGTGTGTGTGTGTGTGTGTATATATATATGTATGTAGGTATGTATGTATGTGTGTGTATCCAAGACATCTCAACAGGTATACCTCTGGTCTATAGAACAACAAAAAATTACATTTCCTTTAAACCTTCATGGTTTCTGATTTATTCTTCTTTTCGTATGTTCACTAGAATACTGGATGAGAATAAATAAACAAACAGAAGCGGGGAGAGAAGACAATGCTTTGGGGGGGGGGGGGGGTTGACTTGCCTGTGGACACCTTAATATCTGGCCGGCCCTATCTATGCTGTAGCTAACTCAGGGCTGCTTAGGAGGCCCTGTCTCCCCCCAAACACCTCAGATAACTCCCCCTCACTCACAGGCACTGTAGCTCCCTTATCAGTGTACCACGTCTCCATTTAAGCTGCTATCACTACTCATTTGTCTTTTTGTTACTTTTATTTTTTTTGCCTACATGACTTTCCTCTTCCCTCGGATAAAAGTGAAGCATTGGAATGATTTCATTTCAGTATGAATTATCATAGTTAGACATATTCAGTTACCAATCCTATATTTTATGCTTCAAATAAAAGGCATACATATCAGGCCTGGTGTGTTAATCTTCTGTGTCCTTTAGATAAGACACCAACTTCGCTTAAATCCTGTTTTAGTTTTTTAAACATCACAGTAAGAGGATAATGAAAAGCCAGGTAATAAATTTTTGAATATTTTTTATTAGCAATGAAATCTGTGCTTCATTCTGCTTCTATTTAAGAAAAAATGTTTGAAGTCACTTTAAGAATTGAATGTTAATGGTTTCAGTTAAGTATTTTAAGATCTTATGTGTAGAAACTTTGCAGTCAACGATGTAGTGTCCCAAATGCTATATACCGTGATGTATCATCTTTTTGTCATTCTTATGACTTGGATTATGAATGCTTTAGCTTGGATTGTCCATCAATGCTACACTGTAGGACAATCAAAAGAAAAGCTTCAGTTTCACATTTATATGCAATGTTTAAATGAAATATTTCACTCTGGGGGGAAAAACATGAATATAAATCATTATTCAAAATTACTTTCTAAAATATTTGTGTTCTATATTTATCTGGGAAAAAAACAGGGCCAAGCAGCAGTAACAATGTAAGAAGCCCTGGCTGTCAAACTATGACGGATGAGAGTTGTCTCCTGTACTGCAGTCTAAGGTGTAGCCACGGTACACAGCATCAGAGCTGCAAGCAGTCACCTCTCAGGGGGGGGGGGGGGGGGTGACACCAAAAAACCTCTCTCTGCCAAAAATTCATCTGTTATTACAGCAGTAGTCAAGTTCTGACGCGTGGCACTCGTGAAAGGTTGACTGGAGCCTATATGTCATTCAGGGCAGGGAGTCAGATGGAGACGTGTGACGGGCAGGTCAGCCGTCACAAACAGGGGGGGAGAAGGAGGCAACATGGTGGCAAAGTTGCCTGTGTTGGGTGGTTTGGCCTTGGAGAATGATGGAGCTGACGAATGCAGATGGTCTCACAGATGGTTGATATTTATACCATAGGCCCTGAAAACTCACCAGAGTGGAAAGAGGTCTTTAAAATGTGATTGGTTCACATCACAATGTTCTATATTTTGGTGCTAAACAATGACTCTGCCCTTCTGTCCAGCCACAGTTAACCTTACCGTCTATTATATTGAAGCTATGAACATATAGTTATATGTGTGTGTGTGTCCACAAAGGAAAATGAGAGAGATTGTTTGTGTGTCTATGATTATGTGTTTTTGAGAAGGAGAGAATGAGACAGAAACGGTCAGAGAGAGAGAGAGAGAGAGAGAGAGAGATATCAAAAAGCCATGCCAGTGAATGTTTTCAGATTTTTTTCTTCCAAGGCATGAAAATGTAATCTTCCCTAAGTGCAGACACCATGATTTTTTTAAAAAGCATTAGACACAACATATCTTCCATTTTACTTCAGAGCACTTTTTAAACTTATGTTCTTTGGGAGCAAATCTGCAATGCAAATTGAGAAGAAACCAACATGTCATCTGTCCGCAGAGTTTTCCGCCCTCTTTGTATGGCACCATCTCCTCCCTGTGACATCATCGGGAGGCGTGAAAGCGTATTCCTTTGACAAGCTGACGCATCCCAGGTACACATGCATACTGAGAGACAGTGAGGCCTGCATCACAGCTGACCTCTGGGACTGAGGCAAAGTTAAAAGGATTCCTCAGCAACAATGCAGACAGAGGCCTTTTTTTTTTTTTTTTGTGCAAAGGTCCTATTTTTAGGTGCCATTGGAATGCTTCAGCGTTAGTGTTTCACGGCTCATGGATCATTTATAATTTAATGAGGGAGGGGGGGGGCGGCCTTCTGAGATTTATGGTCAGGGAGCTGGAGGCAGCAGCAGGCCAGGCTGCTTATTGATCCGCATCGGATGTTTGTTTATGGGTCAGTAAAGCACGCAGTCCGTCCTTTATAATTCAGCTAAGACCCCAGCCAGTGCTCATCGTACTCCAGCACCTTTTAATCCAATAAAATTGTATTCAGTGCTTGTATTTGTGTCCCCCCCCCCAACACACACAAACAAACAAACAAACACACACACACACACACACACACACACACCTCAGCATGTTGAGTAGTCATGGGAAAAAGAACTGGCCTTCAGTGGCATCTAATCTGTGCTACTAGAGACTGAACAATAAGCAAAGCAAATGGACTTCCTTAGTCTGGCCCTATCATTAGAATTGACAGTGTGTGTGTGTGGTATATGTGTGTGTGAGTGTGTGTGGTTGGGAGATAGATGTCTAATCATTTTTGTCAGATTACTACTGACTTCAAAAGTTCCACACTGTTCTTTGGCACTCTTTTATCCTTGACAGTCATACTTGCAGAGGAGGAGTGAGAGATACTGGAACGCATAATAATTACAGACTGGCGGGGCCGATGCAGAAACCAGGCATGAGAAAAATAGGCAAAAGGATGCAGAAGAAAACATTTTTTTTATACGAGATCCCATTTATTCACTGGTCAAAGGACATCAGGGAAACTGGGAAACGTGTCAGTGTACTGCCCCTTTAAGAGATGAAGGGTAGCTCCAGCTTTTAGCTGGCCTTCTTTATTCAAGGTGAAGTCATTGATTTCTCTTGGATATCATTTCTGCTACATTGCACACAATACAACTTCTTGTTTTGTTAACAATTGAGTAGGCTGTGGTGGTGGTAGTGGTATGGGGTGCGGGTTTGTGCGTGTGTGTGTGTGTGTGTGTGTGTGTGTGGTGGGGAGGGGGGGGCAGAAGTACAGCAATGGAATAAATCACTGAGAATCTTGAAGACTTAACCAGTATTGACACACTTCTTGAATACTTTGTTTGTAAGAATAAATGGTTTGGAACAGATAAAACACACTAACTTGAAGAGGAGGATGAATATTGCTCTTTTTCACTCACTGTGTCACTTGCGTGCAATCATTCATAAAGGATTTTGTCACATTCTACTGCTTCTGTAATATTGTTAGATTATTACTAATGCTCTGTAATGTGCTATTACAAGCTCCTAATCTGTCTCTGTCTCTCTAGCCACATGTCGCAGGCCTTTGTATTCCTCCCAAAGATCCTCATCAGAAAAACAGATTGCCTCAGTTGTGGGGACTGAGACGCTAATAAGATGAGATCAACTAAGATAGTGACCAAATTGAGTTACACTGTTAGCGCACAGCACTTGCCCAGCCTCTGCTCGCTAGCAGATGCACACGGGTACTCATGAATTCTCACCTGGCTCAGGCCCCATAGGGATTTCCGGAGATTTCCGACTTTTGCTGTGCCTGTTTTATTTCGAGCTGTTCCACTGGGACCTGCTTTCGACAGTAGGGAGTTTATACCACGGAGAAATGACCAAAGCAAGTTTTACCGATTGTTAGTCCCCCCTACATGGCTGTTCGCGTGTGGCTAATGGGAAAAGGGGAAGCAATCTTTGTGTGCCTATTAGGACATCTGAAGTGTCTCAAGGAGCGATCAGGAATTTAAAGTTCTTTATTGAACCAAATGAATTAGCTGATTAGCCTTGGATTTAAAGATAAATTGAATGCCTTCCCTGTCATTGATTCCTCTAGCTTCTCAGATGTTGATGTTTTGGAGGCACTTTGCGAGAAGTCTGCTGAGCCTCTTGGATAACAGTGAGATACTTTACTCACGACCCATCACCAGTGCCGCATGCTTCTCAACAGGATCATTATCCTCGCATGTACATTTCATATGCAATACTGAGAGAATAATGATATTAAGACAGATCTAGATATTTATTCTCTCTCTCTCTCTCTCTCTCTATATATATATATGTATATATATATATAGATAGATATATAGATATATAGATACATAGTTTAGTTTAGACACACACAAACACACACACAGTAGCTTGGTTCAGCACCTTTCACTGATTTAGTTTGCATTTATTTTATGACATGCATGTGTTCAAATATTTGCAGGATGTTGTCCGTAGAAGTATAAATGAAGCCAGGAGATGAACAGTAAATCAGTGGGCTCTCTGCATCAAGGGGTAAGTGCAGATACACCCAGTCACTCTCTGACACCGATCTCATGAATCATTCTGTTAAATGAACCAAACAGAGCCTGGCTCCAGCTTATAATTCTCCACATCTATAGTGCCCTAGCCATTTGGTTGAGAAAACCTTTATAGAAAAAAAAAGAGCAAAAGACTGAACAAACAAATCCAGAAACTGGACAACATTATTATTATTCAAAGACATCTCTTTGCTGATTTTTTGCTATCACTTGAAATCCCTCGTTTTAGATCATTTTGATGTCAATGGTAGAAATGGTAGAAATGGAGAAATGGTAGTCTTTCTCCTCTACTTGTCTCTTAAACTACTGGAGACAGGGCTTTTGTTCTCCGTAGGCTCTTGGTTAGAGTCCTTCAGGTCAGAGGTGAGATTGCATTCCTGAGAGGATCACACACGTGCTCAGGCACTTTGCTAAGTATGGAGCAAAAGGGCCTCGTTTCAATTTATGGGGCTGAGAGAGAGAGAGAGAGTAAGAAAAAAGAGTAGTTTCATATCTCCTTCTCTTTGGCCTTGCACTGCAGTACAGAGACTGACAATTCGTAGATAACACAAACATTCACCCCTGCTCACCTCATAACTTCAGCAGGAAGAGGAATTTAGCTATTTTCCCCCTCAGTGGAACTTTTATGACTGAACGCATTTTGAGGACAGTTTCAAAAAGATTCACACACAAAAAGGTAGATCAAGAAACCACACGAGATGCCCCAAGCCTTTTTTTTTTTATTATTACTGAACTCCTATCACAATAATATCCAGGTAATTGCCCTTCAGATTCTAGTCGGACAAAAATATTTTCAGTGATTTAGAAAATCAACATAACCGTGACAGTGCTTGGAACCTCTGTGAAGAAAGCAATAAACGAACGAGACCGTTCAGCCTAAAAGCATAAAGTCTAAAATGGATACCCTTTCTTCCCTTATGGTTTTTTAAAAAAATGATGAAATTGTTGGTCACAGACACGTCTGCGCCCGTGGCTGTGTGCGTCTTCACGTCCAAGACTGTTGCTATTTTTCTCTTTTACCATAGACTGAGGCAAGAGTTCCACTCAGCTCAGCCAAGCAAGACCATTTCTTTGACAAACCAGACAGCAGAAGAGTGACAGCGTATAAAAAAAACAAAGCTGACTCAAAAGATATTCCTCACATCCACATAATGTTCATGCCGCCGCGGGAGGCCATTAAGCGAGGCTGTCGTCGTGTTTGATATAGAAGATTATGTGATTTATATTCACTCTTAATGAGCTTATGCAGACAGGCTGATATTCCACAATGCTTCTGTGAGCTGAGCTTTCTCTTGTAAAATATCGGTGCTGTGCTAAAAATAGACTTTCCCTCAGTTTTGGGTTCAAGGAGAAACAAATTTTAAAGCACTGCCCATGATGCTTCAAGAAACAGTAATCAGACAATTGGAGAAAAGAAAGGAAAAACGGAGAGGGAGAGGGAGAGATATAGATAGATAGATAGATAGAGAGAGAGAGAGAGAGAGAGAGAGAGAGAGAGAGAGAGAATCAGAGAGACAGAGAGAGAATGAGTATTGCTAGGTTAGGTGTTCATTTTCAAGAATCGTCAGTAAATCACACTGGGAACATACCAGCTCTCTGCAGGTAACCAGAGCTTATACATTAAAAAAATCAATCAATCAATCAATCCACACCTTTCATTCATGATGTGGATGGACTGGTTTTGTTTGATCTTCACTGTGGGGATAGCTGATGCCTATAATGAATGTGGAGATTAAGGATATAATTAAAAATGTTTAAGATGCACACAATGTATGTCTATGTCAGTATAGTGGTGCTTCAAATGTAACTGATAATTACATGTGAATTGATGTACACTTAACTTAAAGAAAATTATATTAAAAACAAAAAGAACATACTCAAATCATTTGAGTGGTGGTAATGAACAAACACGAGCAGCTAAGAGCAGCTGATGATGGTTGCATATTCGTTATTAATGCTGTTTCAGATTATGAACACTTCAGTTTACAATTTCAAGACCCAGACACAAATCTGCCTCCATCTCAGTTCTGACCTTTGGGTCTGGTACAGGTTTCATTTATCACCACAGTGAAAATAGAAGTCTCCATAGATTTTTTCCCTCTCCGATGAAGTCAGGACATTTAGCAACGAAACCCCTGATGATGGGCTGGGCAGGCAGCTAAATCACAAAACCAAGGCCTCAAAGATCTCTGCCGGTCCCCACACCATTTTATCCCACCCCCCCTCTCTCTTTCTCTCTCTTTCTCCTTCTCTCCCTCCCTCCCTTCCTCTCCCTCTCTCTTCCTCATTTTACTCATGAGGATTCTGATCTTGCGTGATTGAATTCCTCCATCTTCTCTCTCTCTCTCTCTCTCGCTCTCTCTCTCTCTCTTCTTCAAGAGGAGCTTAGAATGCCTAGATATCTCTTTTTATAGAACTTATATTAGGTAGCCAAAGAAGCAGGTGCTACCTCTTGGTCTCAAGAGTAGAGGTAGCTGGCAAGAGGGTGAACAAGTCAACTTTACATGCATGTATTCCAATCAAACTGGTAATGAATATGATAATAACAGCTTGGCCTCTATATATGAGTGACTGATGTAGAATGAGGGGGAGAGGAACATCGCTTTGAGGAAAACGCTGCATAAACCGAGCCCAAAAAGAAAAAAAAAACTCCTGGGATATCAGATAGAAAGTGCTGGCTAAAAAAAAATAGCTCATTTAAATGATGCCTTTCTACAGGGATTTCAGATGGCATTTGGAGGGGAAAAATCCTGTGTTCAGCTTCACCAGGAAAATTGAGGTCCCAAATGATCCTTCAGGCCCTACAAATTTATAAGCACTTTCAAAGAAAACAAGCATTTTATCCTTTTCCTCATCAATCCATCCCCTCATTCAGTAGATGTTCCAGTCTACGCCATGACCTTTTCCTGAGGAGATTTAATATTCTCCAGATTCAAAAGAAATTGTAGAACAAATAATGGTCATTGCTCAGAAGAACTTGCTCAATCCAATTATCTGAAGGGTTCAAACACTAGAAAATGAGACCACGGCTCAGTGCTTACCATGAGAGCCTGCTTTTTGAGTCAAGTATCCCTGCAGTGATTGGAGAAACATGCTTGTTCACTAAACATCAAAGCACAATGAGTGCTGACCCCTAAGCCTTCAGGTTTCATCTAAATAAAAGCTAAGACCTGGTTAGTGTCACTAGATCCCCAAAGTGCTGGAGTGGGCAACAAAATGCCTCTCTGACACCTGGAACTGTATCTACTCAGAACCTTAATGAGGTGTGAGATAGACATCATGAAGACGCCAATCTGCAAAAGACAAAATATTTGGAATGAGAGAGAGGTTTGGGTCCCAGAGATGAATCATTCTGATCCAATCAGGAGACATGTCAAAGTATTGCTGTTGTGTTGATCGTTGTTCATAGCACTTTTGTAGCCCCACTGTTTCTACCTGTATCTGCCGGTAATCCACTCTTCTACATCCCTCAACTTTTCTTATACTTGTTTAATACTGAACTTAGCTGTGAACAGACAGCTCCTTAATGGCTACATGCTTAGTTTGTAATTGACCTCACTTGGAAGCTGCTTTGGATAAAAACGTCTCCTAAATAGATAAATGTAAATAAATGTAATAAATGTGAGAATAAATGTAAATGTACTTCCAAATCCATCCTTTTCTCCCCTCCTGGAATGTGCGTTTACCCATGCTCTTGCAGATCTCCCTCTTGGAAAACATTCACAACTACGTGAGCAAGGCAGTATGTCCTTTTTCTAAAACATCTGAAGCCATTCAGAACATTTTTTCACAAGAGGAAATTGTTGAGCTGCATTCTGCACTTCTGCAATAGATGAAATATCTATTCACTTAACTCTGCCACACAACTTAAAAGGCACCTGATTGTCTTTGATATCTGTCCAAAGGAGTGTGGCTAACTGCCTCGTTTCAGACTGCCAGCGACAATCAGCACATGAAATCCATCTTGGATTCAATCAACGCACCTAAGCGCTGAAAGATAGCTTTTATTTTTACGTTTTTAGTGATACATACATTTCTTAGTGATCATTATCCCTTGATTTTCCAGTAGGGCCTTGAAAGGATTTTTCCCAATTATTCCATTGTTCTGTTCCTGTGCTCTTGTTCTTGCTACAACTGTGCTAGCAATTTTCATGCCTGAGAGTTTCCGCAAGCCATCAAGACAGTGTCTGTACTTTAGCTCCAATAATAAGCTGCACAATTTTGTTGAAGAGTTGCAGTTTAATTTGAACATGTTACTCATATGTTTTCTTTAAGTTCTGCCTGTGTAGCCCACTAAAACATTGATAACCTCTTTCAAGCTTGAGGCAAAACATTTATCCACAGTTATCAACTGCTAATGAAACACCTGAAGCACTGCGTGATGATTAAATCATAGGTCACAGATGGCACAATGCTCACAATAAAGTCTGGTGTGAGGTAATGTTTGTATACATGTGATAATCCCTATAGTGTGCTGTGCTGTTTGTTCTACTGCTATATTTTAACATTAGAAGCATTTTAAAAATGAACATTTATGCATTCCAATGCTGATCCTAAAGATCGCAAGACACAAGCACCACACTTACTCAGCAGTCATGGCTTGATCACTGCTGCTGCAGTCAATATGAAGGATAAAATTTGGCCCAATGCATATGAAAATGTGTGGACACATTTTGTCTTCAGAAACAATCCAGACAGCCAAGAACTGGACAGAACCAATGCCATTTGTAAATTCTGCCATTGTAAATTCTGAGACAGCAGATGACGGCTAAACCCACTGATTGGATGCATTGGTGCATCAGGTTCGCTCTGCCAAGTTACACTACACATCAGAGTGTGCAGAGAAAATCACTTAAGCAGGCCTGTGGCTATTCTGTAAAGACATCTATACCACATTGGGGAAAGTAATGGATTTAGATTGCAAGAGATGATTGAAGAGATGCAATATCCTGTCTTATTGTTACAAAACCAACACAGCTGTATCAGTGTGATTTTTTTTTTTTTTTTACTATAGAGAGAGGATTCTTACATTTCTACACAGCTACTGTTTTTAACAAGAACCTTGACTTAAAGTAATGCTTGAACTAAATGTACTCACTGCACGTCCAACACTGACCTTCCATAGAGCAGGTCCTTCAAGCCTTTATTAGGATCAGAATTCTGCAGATCATTTTTCACCTAATGGGTGTTTTTCTGTCAGATAGAGTGGCTGTGTTAAGATGCAATGTAAAAGCCTGTATACTTGTTTAAGACTCTAAGTGAGTCCAGCTAAACTCTCTTTTCTTCACCACAGACCCCATCTGGACCTTCTACCATCTTAAAGGTTTTTCTAAAGACTGATGTCTCCAATGAGAAATCACAATTGTCAGATTTAGCAAAGCGCTCGTTAAACTCCTTGGCTCTGACCAGCCCCTCCTCCTCCTGAAAATTCCCCACAGAACCAAAGCCTGTGATTTTTTTTCCTTATCAATTTATTCCTTTCACAAACCACCATAATATTGTTAAACTAGACTCTCTATTCTAAAGAAAAAATCTGTCTTTGTAATTGGCATCCATAACCATCTTTATGTGTCACCTTCAAGTCATCTTTCCAATAATCAACAACATGTTGATAAAGAGAGAAATAAAGAGAGAAAATTTCTAATTATGCATTTCATTATAGTCATTGCAAAAACTGACATAGTTTAACATGCATTGGGCGTTTCTATAGGCTTCCTTTCCCTGGTCCTCCATAAACACATTCCACTCCATTGAAGAAAGATCAGCCATACTGGTCTTGTATGAGCAGCAGAACAGCATGTTGTATAATAGAAGAATCCTCTTCTGGTATTGCCCCCTTTGAGCCACAGCATACATTAGCCATTCACACAAGTAATGCACTTGGGTTTCATAAAACACAAATGACATCTCTGCATGCGGACAGACAGAGAACTTGAGTGCTGAGGTCTGGTCTCATAAAACATACTCCTTCACTCAACACATTACATCACAGCGGGGTTTACTCTCTCTCTCTCTCTCTCTCTCTCTCTCTCCACAGGCTGCCTTTGCTTTACACACATTGTCCAAATAGTCTTTTCTCTATAGAGTCCAAAACCGCAAGTCCACATTTCGGTGATGCTCGTGTGAGCCTTGCTTTGTGTGGCTATCTAGACAAACAGAAATCGGTGTCAACAAACAGAAAACAAAAGCCAATTAAAAGCAACATATTGATTTTAGTATGTTCACATGGTCTAGCTTGTATCTCAGTCAAACCCAAATTTTAACCTTTGTATAAAACATTCAGTGCAGAATAGAATGACGTTGAACCTTAGCGTCTGCAAAGCCAGTGTTATAGTATATAGTTCCAGTCTGAACTACAAGGATTAGCAGAGGTCTTGGGAACCAGAGACTTACTGTATGAGACATTAGTTCTGTGTGATTGGATATTAGGTGACATCCGATCTCAGTCTAGACTGAAACATCAGTTAAAATAATATCATTATATAACTACCCATGGAGATATATATTTTAGTGGCTGCGTCAGCCCCATACACGACCAGGACTTACTGCAGGGGCCTTTTTTTCTATACAGGTAGCAGCTTCCTCCTCTCCTGCTCCTGCTCACCTGGTACACGTTGATTTGCAGGCCTGCCAGGCAGGTGCTGGCGTGGTGCCAGTGATGCAGTGGCTCCCTCCAGCTCCCATCCAATCCTACAATCTGTCTGATCACTGCCTTTTTCAGCAGAGGATCCCGGACGGAGCCCAGGAGCTGGCACAGGAAAGCACAGAGCTCAGTGTCTACGGCAGAGATGACTGAGTGGGCTGCTCCTGTGACTGCCTGGTGTTAGTGGAGGAGCTGAGACAGGATGTGTAATATTCAGCTGATCAGGTCTGCTCCTCTAGGTTTCTCTGAATTATGTACATGAAAGAAAAACAGGTGATTTTCCTATTGAGAGAGAAGCATAATTGAAAGCGACACGCACACTCAGACACGTGTGCATGCAAACACACACACAGACACACACACACACACACACACACACACACACACACTGGAGAGAGAACACAACTTTCAGTGCAACAGGTTCACACTGTGCTTGCGGTCGCCTGGACAACACTGCTAATTCTACATCCACATACACGACTAGCAGAATGACCTCCACAGTCTCATAAAAAGTAAAGATAAGAAGGTACAATTAGTCCTGTCAAATGCAATGCTAAAAATAAGTCGATAGAAAATAATTAGAATGTGGTTCACGCAGTTTTAATCGCTGCACTCAGAATGATGCAAGCAGAGCCGTTTATTTCTTCAAGGTAGACACTTAATGGTAATTGGACCAATCAAGGCTCTTTTGCATTGCACTGCCCCTCTCAAATCCATCAATGTCAGTAATTTGATTGCTGTGATTATATACTGGCCTAATTATACGGAACCTTTCCTTTCCTTTACTTTCCTTTCCATAAGAAACTTGTATAGAATTTAGGATATGAAAGTAAAATATTCAAACTCATAGTATAAATAAAAAAAATTGATGAAATTTGTGGTAGTTGTGGTGTCATTAAAATACAGGCTGATATCAATCTACTGTATACAACCACAGAAATCCAAGCAAACAGCACTTACTGTCTATTCTTATAGTGTATGAATACAGGCTATGTGTGCAGAGTGAAGATGGACAACCTGTTACAGTGAAAAGAAAAAAACATAGAGACAAAAAATGAAATAAGAGAGAACAGGGGTAAGTACGAGAAGATTAGACACAATGTACGAACAGAGAGAGAATGAGAGAAGAAAAGACAAATAAGTGGGAAACAAACAGAAGTCGGGAGTAAGAGTGAGAATCAATACAACAACTAAAAGAGAGAGAGAGAGAGAGAGAGAGAGGGGTGAGGGGCAGAAGCTGGTCAGAAGGAAAAAGAATGACAGAAGAGAGAAAGAGGCAGATTAAAAGATGAGATGGAGTAAAGAGATAGAGTAATGAAAGATGAGAGAAAAAGAAGATGAAGATGGAGGAAGATAAGAAGAAGAAAAAGGGTCTTCCTGGTTAGACAGCCCATTTCCCCCTGCTGCAGTTCCTTTTCAGCTCTTTCTTTTAGCCGACTGAGAAAGAGATGCAACCTTGCCCTCTGCTGCAGCACTGCAATAGCAGTGTGGACTATATGACTGGCCATATGACAGGGTTTTTGTATATTCCTTGCAAGAAGCTATTTAAAGGGCAAGTGGCGGTGTTTATTAACAGTGCTATGATTAGCTCAACTGAAGCTCATAAAACAAAGCCCCTTAAAATAGCCTGTACCAAAATGCGGTGGATCTCACGCTTCAAATAATTCCTTTTTATTTACAGGGTCCAAATTTCAGTTTCGGCTGTCAGCTCACCCTTGGGCTTTGCTGAGGGGAAGATAGTTTCTATGAGGTAGAGCAGAAAGCTGGCACTCAGAGATTTCATTTTGTGTTGATGTTTTGAGAGAAAAGGGGGAAAAGACAATTTTGGAGCTTTGTCTGGTCAATGAATGTCTCAACAGGCTATGGGCATGCGTTGTCCAGCATGGGAAAGGAGGGGAGTTGACGGAAAAATAGCCGTCTCGTAAAATTAGCCGCCTTTGCTGGCCCAATTCTCCAGCCTCCAGCATCTCCACTAATATTAGTAAATAGGCAAGCATGATGGCTGCAGCAAACTGTGATGCAGACTAACTCCTGCCCCAGGCTGTTCTCAGAAATAGGCAATGTCTTAACCCATAACAATACCTCTGCCGGACATCCAGTCTCAATAATAAGCCAAGAGGGACAGGACGACTCAAAGGAGGTTTAACGAGAGTGTGTGTGTGTGAGTGTGTGTGTGTGTGCGCGTGTGTGTATGTGTGAGAGAGGGTGCGAGAAATCTACACACAGTACTCACTTGTGACACACTATAATTCATAATGGCCACGACCTTGAGTTGGGTGGCTGAGTCTTTAGTAAAAATCACACACACACTGCTTACATGACACCACACCCACGTGAGTCAAATTATTCGAATAGCCTCCATTTTGGAGGACCAGTGAAGCAAAAATTATGGTCAAATGGACAAGGCCGCTTTGGAGAACTTGTATAAATGATGGATGTTCATGTCCATAAGCAGAGGGAAGAGCTGTTTAAATTCTGTGAGTGGTTCTTTTACTTTGCACCGACTCTAGCATTATACTTGCAGATCATTCTGGCACTGACTAGCCTGCGACAAATTTTCACATTTTTACCACATATGTGGACACAGTGTTGAAATATTTCACACAGCACAGCATCGGTGATCACTGAATTCACAAGTAATGCAATCTTTGGCCCACAAAATAGGATGAAAAACACTGAGATGGTAAAAAATAATAAGTAGAGGCAACCATATGTTCAGTGAACTGAGAAGGACTCAGCTAAAAGAAAGTCATTTAGAATTTCAGAGAAAAATAAGAGAACAAAAACACACTATTCATTCAACAGATCTACGCAAGCGTTCCAATCCGTCACCTCTGGTTAGGAAACAATGCTGGAAATCCTCATGAATATCTTATTTTGCTTTTATAAATAAAATAAAGTGCACAAAATAAACAAAATCTATTCTAGAACAATAGGTCTTTGTGTTTGTTCTGTTTCAAAGCAATAAAAGAGCAATTTCTTCTCCTGTGGAATTGGCAAGAGTTATTCGGAACCACAACACACTGCTAGCTGTCAGCAACAGCAATAGAATGGCACATCAACAATGTTTCCCATAAAATCTCCAGAAAATATACACAAGAAATAGATGGAAAAAAAACTTTTTGTATGACTGTTCTATAAAGCCCATCAAAAGGTGCTTTGTGTATCAGATAAAGAGAAATATAGCATCAAACTTAAATTCAGACCCATCGCTAACCATTAAGTGGTGTCTGAAATGGAACATTTTTATGCTTATCTTAGATTGGGAGAGGAATAGGAATCACTCACCTTGTCCATTTCACATTGTTGTTACAGTCCACTATAAAAGTGAAGTGCGCAGAACTAGCCATTTGGTAAGAGGTAGATAAGATGGTTTCGAATTGAATTGCCAAGGGACAGACATTTTAATAAAACTGTATGGGTAGAGGATACAGACGAGAGGTAATCATACCCACTATTCAGTGAAAAAAGGATAGATGTGTGATGTGCTGCGTGCCAAAAACCGACCAACCAAATAAATAAATAAATAAAATATTAGGTTACAAAAAAGACATTCAAATTCTGAGACATTTCCTTGTGCTAAATAATAAAACAATTCCTTTTGTTTTCCTCATTTCAAAAAAACTTAAAGTCTTAAAGTCTGCCAGAATTCAATTTATCCTTCTTTCCAAATGCTCATAACATCCGTCTCTAACTGAGCGAACAGGATGCTCCTAAACCCCACAACACATTCATATAATCCCAATGATTCAGTAATTGGATTTTTGGTAAGAGGTTTCCAAGTGTGACTGACTTTTGATGAGAGCTCTGTCAATTCTTTTAGTGAAAAAGCAACAGGGAGGAATGAAAGAGGACAGTAAAGAAAAATCTGCTTTATAGCGCAGTGTCAGAGAAGTAATTGCTCTCACAGTGCTCTCTTCAGTCCCAGACAATATGGTCATGTGATTAGTGCCACAGATGGGCAAACCCCTATCTCTCTCATTTAGTGCCTGGTGTGAAAGGGGGGGAAGTTTCTATGAAAGCCAGAGTTATCATTGGCGCTGGGAAACCAATTACTGGATTGGTCATGTGAAACACAACGAAAGCTGTAACATCCAGTCACCCAATCTGGTTCACTTTGCAGGGATTCAGAAAGCTAGAACAGAAAAAGGACAAGAGTAAAATGGTCATTCTTGCCTAGGCTAATGTGAATTGGACGATGTGCAGGCTTTGACTACAGCAAGTGTTGAATGTTGCCTCCTCTGCTATGCATCGACAATATTTTATTGTGTGAGCATGTGAATGAACTGTGGCTTGCAGACTTTGGCTAAGGGGGCCAACCAACACTTAAAAATAACACTTCTTGACCCAAATCTGCTTCAAAAAATAACTCCCTCACAAACGCCAAATCCACAGCACCGTGTGGCAGCTGCAGTCCAAATCTTATTTACATCTTTTTCACAGTGTCTGATCCATCCTGACTCACTCAGCCACTTCAGCTGACATACTGAAATATAAACATACTCAGCAATAACAAAAGAAGATTTGTTAAATGATTTTATGTCATTGGACAAGCACTGAGAACCAAAGAACTTCTAAGGATTTGTCCACTAAGACTGTTCTCTACTGAGACTGTTCTAAATTGAGGCTCCTCTACACAGAGACTGTAGTCTACTGAGACTTTTCTAAATGGAGACTGTTCTCTACTGAGACTGTTCTACATTGACGCTGTTCTAAATTGAGTATTTTCTACACTGAAACTGCTCTGAATTGAGTCTATTTTACACTAAGACTTTTCTCAACTGAGTCTTCCACTGAGACTATTCCACTTTGAGACTATTCTCCAATGAGACTGTTCACTGATAGTACATTCTGATAATGTGTCAATGAATAAAATAAGATCTTCTCTTAACACCTTATTTTTAACTTGCAGTGAGTATATAATTTGCTCTTGTTAAATCCTGTAAACTATAAATTATAAGATTCAGAATATGTAAAAGTTCCACAAAATAATTTTAGATTTAGGATGGATAATAAAGGACTATGAGGAGATTGCACTTGATTATAACTCTTATTTCATTGTTCATAATCATAAAGCCTTATTTTCTGTATTAGAGTGTACATAGGAAGCATTAGTTAAGTACAGTGGTTAAGTATGTAGTTAAAACATTGTTAAATCATGCTTGGGACAAACTGTCACTACTGATTCTTTGTAGCAGCTGAGATGCCATCACATTGGATGGTATATCTGACAGCTTTTCACACCGGACCCTGTCCACTGCAATGCACTGTCGCTCTGCGATCACTTGGTTACCATGACAGCTTATGCACGGAGGGCATTTCGCCTTAATTAGAGAGTGAACCTTGGCTGGAGCAGGGCCTTTTCCTCATGCATATTTTAATCACACCAATGAAGAACGGCTCCCAGGACCATTGGATTATCCCTGGACGACATCTAATTGCACAAAATGATATTTTCAGTTTAATGGTTGTCATATTCAAAGACCTGAAATCAAAGGTGCCCGTATAAAGAGTTCTGTGTTTATGTCCTTCCCTATTGCTGATGAAGAGGTTCCCTTCAGTGGAGGAAGAGTGAGAGGAGAGAATAGGAGATGAAAAGAAAGGGGAAAAGAAAAGTGAACAAAAGAAAAGATGGAGTGTTAGACACATAAGACAATGTGATGAGGAGAGGAGAAAAAACAAAGAAAGAACGTAGGCCAGGATCAAATGAGAAAAGAGGACAGGAACATGAAAAAGGAGATTGAGAGGCAAGATGAACGGTCAGACAGGAGATGTACTGAAAGGCATTTTCAGTAGTTAGTCTGGTCTTCCATTGGTAATGAGCCAGGGAGAGGATCACACCACAATCTCTGGATCAAATCAGGGCCAGTGGAGAGCCAGTCCCCAGTCACACTCACTCTCTAAATCTTGTGTTCATTACACACACGCTACCCCCACAGTTTGAAGATTTGCTTCCACGAATAAATAATTCAAAACCCGTGCCTTCATTGCCATGGGCTTAGGTATAAACAGTCTACATTATTAGTGTATACAGAAATTCACGCCTGAAGAATTAAAGCCACAATCATTCATTTCAGCACAGCTCTACCTCCACGTTCTTTAATTGGGATGTACACAGGCTGAGATTCTACAGTCATTCTCCCTTTTCAAAGTCAGAGCCACACATGCAGTACCTGCCCAACCATGAGATCTGTAATACAAATATACATACATTTCATATTGGTGTTTCATATATTCGATGTGAAATATATTACATTCAGGGTTAGCACTGGGTAAAGCATTGCAGTTAAGTCTATAAATCAACTGACGTATGCACAAGGAATGCTGTGGTCTGATCTTTAAGCATGTCCAGGACAGGATAGTAACAGACAGAAATGAAACCTCCGCTTGAGTATTGCATCAATAAATGTTTATCTACTCTTGTTTTTAATGGAACATACACACACACACACACACACACACACACATATATAGATATATATATATACAGGGGTTGGACAAAATAATAGAAACACCTTGTTAAATAACAGTTCTATTATTTAATATTGAGTTGGTCCCCCTTTGGCAGCAATAACTGCTTCAATATGTCAAGCATTAGATTCATGCATTTTTTGGACAGTAGCTAAGGGAATTTTAATCCATTCCTGACGCAAAACCTGTTCTAGCTCTTTCAGAGATGATGGTGGAGGTAAGTGACTACTTACTTGCTGCTCCAAAATACCAGAGATTTTCAATTATGTCAAGATCTGGTGATTGTGGGGGCCAATCCAATGCAGTGCTAACACAGGACCAAGAGAATATTACGATATCCACGATATTACGGCCCAAACCATCACAGAACTGCCTCCATGCTTAATGGTTGGGGTCAGGCAATTGAAATCAAGAGCTTCTTTTGGCTTCCTCCACACAGAAATTCGTCCTGAACAAGGAAAAAGTGTGAAGGATGATTCGTCAGAGAAGATGACATTCTTCCACTGGTCCATTATCCACTTCTGATGGTCTTTGCATCATTTTAGGCGTTTTTGAACACTGATGGGGGAAAGAAAAGGTTTGGTAATGGCAGCCCTTCCATGGTATAGAGCTGCATTGAGCTCTCGATGAACTGTTTTTGTTGATACTGGGTTAACAAGATGTTGGTTTAGCTCTGCAGTCACTTTAGTAGTTGTGGTTCTGTGATTTTTTGACACAACATGTTTTAGTGGTCTGCAGAGTTTTGGCTTCTGTCCAGAGTTATGCTTCCCAGAGCTGGTTTTCCCTAGTTTTTGGTATGTCATGACTTTAGAAACAGTTCCTCTTGATACGTTAAACAACTCAGCAGTTTTTGTAACTGAAGCACCAGCCATTCGTGCTCCAACAATTTGCCCTCTTTTGAAGTCTGAAAGGTCACACATTTTGCCTTACACTAATACGCAGACCTCTACAGAAAGAAAAATCTTGGGTAATACATACAGCGCAAAATGTCTGCAGTGCATATACATACGATTTACATATCACTGGGAATCGTATTAATGTCTAAACGTCAGCAAATTTATAGGTCTTGAAATAACGCGTGTTTCCATTATTTTGTCCAACCCCTGTATATGTACGTGTGTGTGTGTGTGTGTGTGTGTGTGTGTGTGTGTGTGTGTTGCTGTAGCTTTGATTCAGGGTCCTCAGAAATGACAACAAACTTTCTACATTCTCCATAAATTAAAACTGTCCTCACTGTGTGGTGAGAAATTCTTGTCCTATTAGGTTTGGTAGTGAGATTCTCAACATGGCACTTCCAAACAGGACACATCACTGTGTGAATATTTCCGAAGTACTGCTATTCCAGGCACCTCTTCTGAAGAGAGATGGGATGACCTACATAAGGAGTGATCATCTCTTCTCTCTTTCTCTCCTGCCCTGAACTGCTGGGTCACACAGGGCACCCACACTGGCATTTCTGCTGTGGGTAGATAAAAGTTACTCCACTCCTCCAATCATCTTCTTACCACCCCTCCGTTCTTCCAGGTCTCTAAAATCTATCTCTCTGTATGTCTGCCTGTCTTACTCACTCTCTCCATCACCCATGGGTGGGATTAAGTCCCTCTCATTGCTCTGTGCTTTTCAATACCTTCCTCTCTCTTTTTCCATCACCTCTTTCTTCATCCCTTCACCGTTATCTCCCTCTCTTGCTTCCCTCTTTCCTTAACTCATATTTTCCTTTACTCATACTTTCTCTCTCTGTCTCTGTCTCATCTTTCTCAATCCCTTACTCCTCAGTTCCTGTCTCTTTTGCCCTCCTTTTTTTTCCTCATTTATTCTACTCTTCCACATCATACTACCGACTACCTCTCTCGTACACACTACTCTGTTTCTGTATTTCTCTCTCTCTCTCTCTCTCCCTCCCTTTCTCTCTCTCTCTCTCTCTCTCTCTCTCTTTCTTTCTTTCCTCCACAGGCCATGTTTACACTTGGCTGGGTCTGTGTCATCATTGCGGTTCTGTTTGCCAGGTAGAGTTGGCCCCTTTTCCCTCCCTGTTGTCTGACTACTATAAATAACAGACCACAGTGGGTAGCTGAGGAGCACGACTCAGGACCTCAGTGGGTTCAGAACTTTGTTTCCTGTTTGCCCGAAAGAAAATACTGCTGACTGTCCTGCTGCTTGACAGGAGCCATTTTATATGCTAAATATGCCCATTCAAAATGCTCCAAAATGCATTTTTCCCCCTTACATGAGCATAAAGACATGTTGTTTACGTCATGTTCTGCTATGATAGGGACATTCTTATGTGAGTTCATTGACCACCACTGCAAACACTGTGCCTCAAATTACACAGCTTGCATTTTATTAAGTTTTTCCTTTCTTCCCCCTTTTATTTTAAACTGTCAGGTTTAGATCTATAAATCACAGCATACTCCTGTTCTTGGGTCCCAGAGAGAAACAGGCAGTAGGTTCAGGATGGGCCCTGAAGGGGTGAATCTCTGTAAATGATGTACAGGCAGGCTTTTCAGGGATCGATTGCGTAGCACAACTGAGGACTCCCTGTTCCTCCCAGTGCATGACTCATAACTTAGCACAGATGAAAAAGAGGATGAACTAAGTGAATGTCTGAGTGGAGGAGGGGATAAAAAAAAAGTAAAGTGGAAGTTGGAAGAAATTCAGCCTTGTTCAAAGTTAGAGGAGAAGAAATGAGAATGTTTAAAGAAAAAAAAAAGAAGAAAAAAGCAAAGCTCCATTTTTTTTACAAACAGTGTATGTTCCTTTTAACTCTACAAGGTAATGCGTAGAGACACAAATGCCTCCAGTGTCTTCATCTTAGCAGACAAAGCACTAAAGAGAATTAGAAATACGTACAGAGGCTCCGTTCAGCTAAGATCATAAGTCCATTACCAGTGCATGGGAGAAGCATGAATTGAATTTCATTGGGAGGGGGGCATGACGAAGCTATGAGTGGCTTTGACAAGTTAATGGATAAACATGATTGTTTTGTTGCCCACAATACATCGTTGCTTAGCAGAAACATGTACCACATTCTGAATAACATATTTAGGTATTCTAACTTCCATTCCTTCTCTCACAAACTCTTTCTCTATTTTTTAGTTGTTTTTTTTTTTGGTTTTGGGGGGGGGGGGGGGGGGGGGGGGGGGGGTGTTCAGCAGTACTTACTGAAAATTATGACCAAGGAGAACTGCTGAATAGCCAAACATCATGCTAAACTGGTTAATTGAATTAAAGGGAGAATCATATTTCTAAAATGGAAATGTGTTTATACAAGCTATTATGGTGCAGTAAGATGATTACTGGGATGCTGAGATGGGCAAAAACTAGAATTGCTGACGGGACATTTCCCCCTGGTAAAGGAGTCTTCATAGCTCAAGCTTGGTCCTATTTTTCAAGGCAGACACTTGTGGTATCACAATGTCATAAACGGTGTTAAGCATTTCACCCATCTCCACAAGGCAAAAGATCTGATTACACAGTAAAAGGATTAGCTCCAAAGCTTTTACACCACAATATTAGCCAAGAGGTTTTTTTTTTTTTATTACGTTTAGAACCAAAACAGGTTAATTTTTTCGCCCCGAAAAGCTCATCTCTTATTGATATTTTTTCATCTTCCAGCTATGCTAAGAAGTGTGAAACTTTCAAAAGGAAAGAACTTTCCAAACACCAGCGGGCGCCCTGGCAAGTGTTTGCACTGCAGGCAAGCAAAACTTGCCACAGGGCATTCAGTTCTCGGTAGCTCTCTTCCACACCTCGCATGATGTTAAATGGGATAATCCTTGACACAGAATCAACAGAACAACACGTAAATCATTCACAACATCACAGTGTTTTTCCACAGCGTTGTCTCCACAGAGCTATAAGAAATTAAATGAACCATTCAAAATATGCCCTGTTGAGAAAACTTATCAAAACTGAATGTGTGAATTGCTGCAGGGTAATTTCTGGAGTTTTACCATTATACTTTTTTTTGTTGTTGTTTTTGGATATACTTTTAAGTGACTCATGTATAACCACCTGTACCATTTCCAGTCATCATAGATTTAAGAGCATAATAAATAAATATATGAAATTACATACGTATAATTTGAATTTTATAATTAAACTGAATAAAATATAAGTAAATTAAAACTCACTTAATAATGAAAACTTGTATCATTTGTTTGTAATTACTTAGCGACATCCTTATACAGTGATATGAGATACAAACAGGTGCAGGTCATGTGCTATTGGTCTTGGCTAATTAGCTGCTTCACACTATTTAATTAACAACCATATTCGTGCAGAAAGGAATGAATTTAATTAAGCAACTCCAATGCTCCACAAATGTGGTTGATTAACTATAATGAGCAAGGGTAAAATACTCTTCTTCTTTGCCAGTAGCTATAGATGATCCAAGGACACTTTTCTTACTTTACATTTAAACTGAAACCTGCTATGCTTTACATACTAACATGCCTTGATGGTGTTGTGTTGATCAATCATGTATCACATGTCTAATTGCCAACTTCATTATCTCATCCAAAAACAGGCACACGCCATACACTGATTCAATGCATCCCCCAAACTGTGCACTGCCTTAGCTAAGCTAAAACACAAAAGAACTAACTCAGCTAAATAAGCACACAGAAGACTTGTTTGTAAAGGTGTTGTGCTGCAGTCATGCAAGAACATCTCAATATTCCAATAACTCAGATGTCTCAATATCTCAAAAGTATCTTCAGTATCTCAAAGGTTGTTTGACTGTGGCATCAGATCTTTCACACTACCGATGAGTACTTCACTCAGGGACTGGTATCACTTTACTTTTTACCTCTCCCATCAGGAACTCTGATTATAATGCCATGTTCATTTCCACAGAGATTCTCTGTCCATGCTCAGGTTTATCTCTCCACAGATGCTGCAGCTAGCTAGTTAGCTACTGTGGTTTGTCAAAAGAAGGGAACACAATACCATCTTCCAAGCTGAACCCAGTCCATATTTCCTCCATTTAAACAACAAAACTAAATATGGCAGGAGGAATGATGAAACAAAACACATTTCATCTCTTTTACATGCGAACCTAGGGATTAGCCTCTTTCTTTTTTTTATGCTCAGTCAAGGGAATGTTTTCATCATATCCACGTCACAGAGCAGTAAACAATATCTTTGAAGAGAGACACACACTTTGTATTTCTCTCTTTCTCTTTTCTCTCTTTCCTTGTATTGATTGGGCTCCTCATGATACCTGAGACTTCCTGACCCCCTCCCCACCCAGCAGCAACCCATCTGCACTCTAACAGATCTCCTGAGCACTTCCTGTTTTCCCACTGTATGTGTGGATTCCAAGCAACGATAAAGCCACATTGATTTTTTTTTTCTTCTGAAGGACAAAGGAAGGGTATGGTTGCCACTGTTGTCCGTAGGGAAGAAAAGAACTTCAAACTATCTCTCCAGCAGGTGTCAATCACAGCTAACAATATGCTAGTCGTGGGAATGGTGTGTGTGTGTGTGTGTGTGTGTGTGTGTGGGGGGGGGGGGGGGGGGGGGGGGGTGTTCTAAGATGAGTGGGTAGAAGTCCACTATACAGAATTGAAAATTACTTGTAATTAGCACTAGTACAGAAGTGGCTAACAAGCTTAGGGACACCCAGTTTGTTTACCGTTTCTGCTGACTAATTTCACCGCCAGAGAAATGTTTACTCGCTGAACAGCCTTTAACAAACACGCTTGAATATCCCTCAGGCAATGTTGTTCAGGAACAGGTGACTGCATTAAAAAAAATTAATGGAAAAACTCAGGACTACTAATAACATCTGCTATTTTTAACAAAATCCAAAGCTCTAACTTGCTGATGAACTGTGTACTGTTTTGACTGTTAGTGAAAATAATACAAACAATTCACATGCATGAAAATGCAATACCTTGCTAACTGTCCTGATACAATTTTAACAACTTCTTTCGGTTTTAACTTTAGGTTTGAAATGACTTAACTGAGTAAAAAAAAAAATCCCTTTATTTGATGGATGGTGATTATATAAATAGTTTGATTTAATGTCACACTGAACAGTAGACATGCCAAAAAAGGATCTCAAAAGCACTATCACCTATTACCTTTATTAGCCTATATCACCCACCGCGTGGTACTCTGGTTCATCTCTCAATAAAGAGAGGGAAATAAAGAGAGGCTGCAAATGAAATACATTTTGGCATATATTCATTTAGCACAAACTACAGTGCCAGTGCTATGAGGTGCTAAGACTGCATTTCAGTCAATATTTGAAATAAGTCAGTATGATCGCTAATGTGTCCTACATGTAAGCCATACTATGGGCAATATGAGGCAAGCTAGTCATGCCTCCTCTAACCCCTCCTATCTGGTCCTCTGTAATGAAAAAGTCATTTTGCAGAAGCAGCTGTGAAGTATGTATGGAGGAAGGGGACAGGGTGACCTTTCCATGATGGGAATGTTTCAATTAGCTGCTTATCTGAATGGGTGAAATGATGGAGCTCTGTCCCTATTTCCCTGTGGTCTCAGTCTTTAATTACCTCTAAAACGATCTAACCATAATGAAACTACAGCTCTCTCATTGTGAATCTTACTCCCAGAGAAGACAGATGGGACGGTTTACCGTACACTCACCTCAGCTGGCACACAGAGAGGTTTGACATCCACCAAGGGTTACATCAAGTACGTTTAATTATACTACAGGAGTCTTCTCCAGACAGACAAACAGACAGACAGAGGGACGTCGAATACTTCTTCAGTGAGGACATACAGACCTAACCATGTCACCTTGTCATGGAAGCCCTGCTCTGGTTGCCCTCCTTGAGGCAGTGACACTCACCAAGGGCAGTGGGTGGCAGCCAGTCCACCACATCTAATCTGTGATGAAAAATGACGCATTCGCTCCGTTTGAAAGGCGAAAGAGAATGAAATGAACCCACCCTCCTTCCTTCCCTCCCTCCAAATCTCTCTCCCTCATAAACAAGCAAACAAACAATGTCACTAAATGCTTCAAAGATCAACTCCTGCTTCCATATTGATACACAATTACCCTGCCACGGAAAGAAAATTTATTTGCAGGTTTGCTTACACAAAACAATCATTTGTAAATGAAATTGAGTGAGACAAAAGGTTAACGGGAGTGTGGAGGCAGCAGCTTATAAATAGTTTGTAGTCAAACCAGGAAGGGAAATTGATCGAAAGGAGAGGTCTATTCTCATCCTCTTCTATTTCTATCTGTTCCGTTTCTACCTGTTTCCATCTGTCAATGTCTCTCCATTTGCATAGATAAGAAAAACAGATGGTCAGCAATGTGAACACTTAAACACGTGTGAGGCCTTTTAATATGGATACATCAATGGTTGACAGTTACAATGTCACCTTTTGTGATGCAGGGAACAAATGATATGTACAAACTGTATTTCTGACCAAGATATTCACAACCCCTTGAGTACTAAAGAAGATTTTAAAGGTCGCTAGCAAAGCTAGGTTCTAGGTATATGGTAAAAGCTTTTGAAAAATAAATCTACTTTTTTTTGGTGAGTTTGCAAATAGCAAAATTATTCTGCGTTCAGTAACCATTCCATATGGGAAAGGCCAATATTTTATGTGCCTAAGGAGAGATCATTAGAGTTACAAAGAAAGGCGTGGATGTACCTCCACTGGCTGGAATGATACACCTGTGAAATCAGGAACAGAACATAGTCCCATGTGTTGACTGTGCCAAACTGGCCTCTGCTAAAAATACCTGACATTTAGTTCTGGAGAAAGAGAGAGAGAGAGAGAGAGAGAGAGAGAGAGAGAAAGAGAGAGAGAGCTCAGCGTGAAAAGAGACTGCTTTTTGGTTTGAGCTTCTCTGTGGGCATACCTGTGTCTGATCTACAGACATATGCTCAAGGGGCCGGTAATAGAGGGCGTAGCCATTTATTATACCATAGCCTTTATTGACCTGATAACTGCAAATTCGGGGACTTGGAGGATCAGAGGGAACCAGATACAGAGGGAGGTAACTGGTGATTTATTTACACACACACACACACACACATATACACACACACACGCACGCACATGTGCGAGTGAGGGAGAGAGAAATTAAAGGGATTCTGAAGGGTTACAGCCCAGGCAAATTTATCAGTGCTGTTTACAACCGCAGAATGTGGAGGAATAATGACTAGCTGTCCTTATATGACAGGTGGTGTGACAGAGAGCAAAGCCTTGAGGCATAAGAGAGGAAGTCTCCTGTTTACACTTCAGTGACAACCACCTTACTGCTCAACATTGAGCTCTAGGTCTTGTCCTTACCTCTGTTTTCATGTCTAATCAGCGGGCTATGTTTTAGAGCCGGATGGTTAGGAGTCCTGGTGAATTTCACCTGAAACATGGAATGCTCTGACATCTGTTTCACCTCTTGTGATATTTAATCTGTCTTTTCTCTCAAACTCAGGCAAAAAGACATGCACCTGATAAAGAGACATATATATACTGTGTGTGTGTGTGTGTGTGTGTGTATATATATATATTATTCACCTAGCCCCCTACTCTTTCTGTGGCAGATCAGACTCTTTACTTGGCAGATAGGCAAGAGAATAAAAACTTTCCTAACCAGCTAAGTAAAGTTGGACGCTACAATGGGAAAGTGGAGTTAAGCAGTGTATGAAGATGGGTAGCTAAAATAATCTTGCACTGAGTATAAGACATGGCTTGTGTTATTCAGCCTAGATTATCGTAGTCTACAAACAGATGAGTTGCGTTGGCTGTGAGCTTCATGTGGTTTCCACTGCTGTAGCACATTTAATTGATTTATTGTCTGAGTAGTCAACAAGTCCAGCATCTGGTGTGTGTTTGAGAAGCCAATTAATGTGTAATTGTTTCCATCATGTGGGCGCTCCTCACAAACGTGCTGAGGCGAAAAGCAGAGAGGTGACAGGTATGATGTGGTAATTCTGAGTGGCGCTGGAGTAAACGCTCTGTGGGGACATACACATCTGGACAAATCCAATAAAACTGTGATGGATGTCAACTTGGAATACACAACGAGAGCCAAGTTCAAACCGTCCTGTCATTTGATGTCCATATTTGGAGGTGACGTTTTGAAACGTGTTATTTTCACACCACAAATAAATGATCATCTTTCCAGCAATATGCTTTCTTGTGATTCGATCAGAAAGCTGACGCAAACATTCGTATCTTATTTTGCCCAGCTCATAAAACACAGCCTGAGGTGTAAATAGATTTCACAGTGCGGTGTGGGCTGATGTAGGAGACTGCAGTGGTTGAGTAGGTCTAGCAGCAGGATACAGAATGATCGTGGTTCTTTACATGGTGAGAGAGACAGGCAGAGAGAGAGAGAAAGAGAGAGAAAGAGAGAGAGAGAGAAAGAGAGAGAGAGAGAGAGAGAGAGAGAGAGAGTTGCAGCATAAATGAATGTGAATGCTGGAGCTGTACCCACCAGCAGAGTGAACCCCACCCACAGAGCTCCGGACAGCCAGCCAGCCTGCCAGTGTGTTAGCCATTCAGTAGTGTGCATCACACAGTGTCTCTGATAGGGGTCTCAATAGACGAGTCATGCTGACTCGCCAATTCAACCAGGGGCCTTTCTCTGTTTTGGCTTAGTCTCAAACCAATTAATGAAGGGATGAAAAGGGGGAGGAAATGTATGTGTGTGTGTGTGTGTGTGTGTGCGCCATGTCAAACCATTTGACTCAGACTGTTCTTTTACCATCAGAGACCAGGCTATTGTTCATCCACAGTGCTCTATTTCAGAATTAAGTTTGTAATTGGAGCAATCATGTGGCCAAAATGAAAAGAGAGAAACTGGGTGTTCTGACAAATGCATCTACCAAACATACCATCAGTACAGTCTAATTGAAGGATACACCCACATCTCCTCAGTAGGTATACTGATCACACAGTGTTACGCTACATGCTTTTCCTTGATAGGATTTCTGCCCTCTTGTATATAGCCAAGACTGTGTTTTGCTTGGATACATGGTGAATCAATGCTTTTCCTGCTCTCGGGCTACTCAACCAAGCCAAATTCCAACCACTCAGCCCATTCAACTTATTACTTCTAATATCTGCAAACAGAACAAACTAAATGAAAAACAAAGTGGATTAGTCAATGCAATGTCCTTAGCAAATGCCTGAAGAAAAGCCTAGAACCCTTGCTATTCACTTGCAAATAAACAGCCAAGCTTGTTTTCCCCAAAACTGTTAACTGGCTTGTGGAATGGGGTGTGTTTCTAAGTTTGAACTAGCCTCTTGCTATTTTTATTTCCAATCAAGATAGAGAAAGGTCTGAAGACCTTGTCTATCAGGCCTCCCCTACCCTCAAATCCTCTCTAATCCATATCTCAGCCAACCTTAATCTCAGTATGGAAAAACTGTGCTTTCCGAGAAGCCTCTCCTATCTTGGTATCATGACCCTTCAGATCCTTTCCAAGCGATTACCCTTCACAAGTCTGACTGTTATTTACTTTCTGTTGGTCCCATGTGCAGAGAGTGCTGAGAAAAGAAGCCGCTAAAAGCTGAAGCAGGAACCACTGTAGAGGAAGATGAAGAGGAAGAGTGAGTTAAAACTTGCCTGGAACACAGGGAAGCTGCTAGTCCCCACTTGTCAGAGTGACAGTATAGCATAAGAACCTCACAGGCTATGAAAGCCTCTCAAACCAATGTTTGACTATTTGTCCCCACAGTGCCTTGTGTTTGCGGAGGGTTTTCAGACAGTTATTAATGACCTTTGGCTGCTCCTAGGTCCGTCTGTTCTATTCAAGCAAAAATGGTTCTCTTTCTCCACTAGCATCTCCTGACTAGGAAAGGAATGGAAATCTGGTAACTGACAACCTGTCTTTCCGTGTTTGTGTGCCCTTGAATTATTTATAGGGTTCTGGATTCCCCCGAGCACTGCTACAGACATGTTCAGCTTTTTTAATGGTCCATCTCCTACGCTGAAGCTTACATGAGGAAAAGTGGAAAATGTAGAAAATGTGTGGCTTCAGGCTTCTTTGCACCCTGTCTCCAGCCATGAGTGGGAGTCCAAAGTCTATTAAGAAGGTCAAGTGAATTTTGTATTACCCAAAACAATATTAGTCATTTTCTCCTCAGACATGGCTTTGATGGGTCTTTGGCTATTCATTTAGTTACTCTGGGCTTTCCCCCACTACAGATGGTCAGCTCCCTCAACGTCTGATTGTCATTTATACCAGTGCTAAGCAGACCTTGCAGAGAGAGAGAGAGAGAGAGAGAGAGGGGGGGGGGGGGGGGGGGGGGGGGATCGTTGGGAGCTCCTGTGCAAAGATGCTGCCAAATCCACTGAGCATGAGTCATCAAACATTATGCTAAATAAAGGGCTGCATGTCTATGTTGGAGGAAGGTTATTTCAAACATTAAACAGTTTCTTGGGGGGCTTAACTGACTTCCTGGAGGTGAAATGATAACATTGGCATTAGGATTCTCTTTGTGCCAGTGGCACATCCCCTCAGAACAACAGGTTACCATGGCAATCCTTCTCAAATCTGCAGTCTCAGGAGCTTCTCGCTGCTAAGTTACATATTTTTAATGCCCTTCCAAGAAGACCAAGAGCTTTAATGTTCTCCAATAAATTCAGCTTGAATTCAATCAACTACAAGTTTTTAGCTTTTGTATTTTAAACTGTAGTCTTGGCTTGACGTTGAGATCAGCTAAATGGATAACAGAATGCAAATGTATTTCAGTTTCTGCAAGGTGTCGATAGTCTGCCGCCCAGAACACCTTGAAATTCTTACATTATTCCACAGAACTCAATTTTAAATGAGTTGACTTTCAGAAACTAGAGCAGACACGGCACAATCCAAGACATATTACGTCTGCACCAAAATAAAATTCAGTTTAGTCAATATCTGCAGATTTTAGTCTGTGGACTTGGGGCTATTTCTTTTTATAAACACGTTTTTTTAATAATCACTGTCACGATTATACAAACAAGACAATGAAGTATACCCAAGGCAACAGCAACAGCAACAAAGCTATATCTGAGGACTCGCTAATGCAGTGCCCCAGACCTCTGAAACTCTCTGAGAATTACAGAAATTTACATACACTTGAGTGCAGGAATTAGCGCAGAAGAGACCTTAGCACACAAGACCCTATTACTCAGTAACGGCACACACAAGACACACAAGATTACTCATAAACAAAGAACAATACAATTTTACTGAAGTGACCAATACACTTCTGAAGTGTCATTGTGTCAAAGTGTGTGTTGTGCTACCACAGTCTATTTACTGTGCTCTTGCTAAGAGAAAACACGCCACACACTGTGACTCTTGATGTAATGACTTTGTATGAATCATTGTTTGATGCATCAGCTGTGAGGTGGGGTGTTCTGTATCTTGTCACTCCACCCTGATGAAGATCCAAAACATGGCTGACAGTTTTTTTTAGCACTTTTTTAGTACTTCACTGAACACAAAACCGAAGTTCTGCCCCTCCCCTGTGCCCCTCCCCTTTGCTCTCTCTATTCCCCACTTTATGATGCCTCTGTCCCTCTCTCTTGTTTCTCTCACCATCTACCGTGTGGAAGAAATTGATATATTCTTCTCTTCTTCTCCACTTGTCCAGAAACTCTTAGCTTTGATGCAAACAGACATGTATTTCGGCTGTCTGAATTATCTTGTCTTTTTTTTCTAGAACGGTTCCAACCGGTACTGTCCCTGTGCACTCCCCCCAAAGCATCAATCATGCTTACAGCCTGTAATGCAATCAAAAAGCTAATGGCATCCAGAGCCCGGCAGCATACTGCTGATGCAGAAGATTTTTCTTGTTAGCATAAGCGTGTATGAGAATAAGGGTAATCAAGACACAGTGATCCTCAACTGGATCCATACTCTCTAATGGGAGGGCGGGGGGGGGGGGGGGCAGGCTGCTGTGACAGGTGTCCTTGACTGGTGTCTGTTTCTTTTTCACCATTCAGGAGCGAGAGGGTGGACCCGGGAGAGTGATGGGAGGGGGTCGCTTGATGGACGTCGAAGTCGATACCAGCGGCACCAGAAATGGCAGAGGTGAACTACAGGGACAACTGCTTCTGTGCCCTCCTGGCAGGATCCGGGATGGTAACACACACTCTCTCACACACATAACAGACAGACACACACACACACACACACATATGCACACACATATGCACACACACGTGCAAAGCCTAACAAACAAGCTGACAGTGCTCAGATCACAGGGCCCAAGGGATAGCAGCAGCCCGTGACAGTACTGCTGGATCCTGCAGGACACAGCGAGAGGCTTAGCGATTGTGTCTGAGGAGAGGTAATTATGATGCAGACCAGCACTCCTTTATTACAGGGATATGCTGCAATGATGCTACTCACTCTTGCGTGAAATTGAAGAACTGACATCTTATGTTAACTTTCTCTCTCTTTCTCTCTGTTTTTTTTTTTTTTTCCTTTCAACTTGCCTTAGCTGAGTTCAGTGTCGGCGGTCACAAGCATTCTATTTGTGAGTCGGCGTTTTGATGGGCTTTAGGTTTATCGACTTTGTGGCTGCCCTTTCCTTCCATTCAATCCAGCCTTCACATGGTTTTGTCTCTCTTTCTCTCTCTCTCTCTCTCTCTCTCTCTCTCCCTCTCTCTGGCTGATTTGTTGAAGACGGACGTGCTCCTCAGTGTTTGTGCACAAAAAAGTGTCTCCTTTGATACATGGGGTGTGCACTATGGAAACAGAGAGAGACAGACGTCCAGTAAAGACTGTCGGGAAAAAGAAAAAACAGGGGGAGGGGAGACAAAGCAGCTGAGGCGGCGAACTGCGAGTCCTTGTCCCCTGTCCCCCGAGTTTGGCTGTTATTTGCGTCGACAACTTCAACAAAATGCCCTTCAATGTGACGTTATCGGCGGAACAGTATTTGCACATGAATCAACCTGCGGGGGGGGGATGCAGACATGAGGCTTATGTAAAAAGTGACGGCAATGCTGTTCATGTCCCATCGATTTAACCATGTCGCTGTTGCATGTCATTATTGTAAAAAGCTCTAAAGAAACAGCCTCTGAATTACAAAAAAAAAACAACCAAAAGAAAAAAACATTACAAGGTCCAATTATACGCAATAGTGTAAGAAAGGGTCAACGAGGAGTAAACAATTTAATGGTTCTCCTAAGGATATAAGACAGAGCTAGGATTTAAAATGTATTGTAATTAGCTTCCCATGAAGAAACAAAGACTGGTAGTCAATCCACCAACCCATAAGCTTTAGTATCCCATTTACTTTCTTATTACCATTTCCTTTACATGACTGTAAACATCAAACTAGCTAAACTACCACACTCTGGCCACTCAGCTACAATTCCTGACAACACAAAGAATCTTCATATATTTGGTATAATCCCAATCTTTATTTTAACAAGTTGGAGGTAGACACACTGGTGACCATGAAGGCAACATCAACACCCTATCACATTTGAGTTTGTCCTGCATTGCAGTTTTGGAATGACCTCCATATACGACCTCAGCAGTTTGAGGTACGTGTGATAAATTCTGAGGAGAGCTTGCCCCAAGTGTTAACTGTTCTTGTCTTCTGTGTGATCACTAAAAGCACATAAGGGGCAGAACAGCATTAAGGTGCCACTAACTCCACTGCCCTGAGCAGCACAGATGTGGGCTTGATGGCCTGCTCTTCTCACACAGGTCCCCTGGTCAGTCTAAGTAAGCAGACATAGAGATGGGATTTGTAATCTGCCAGAGGCTGTATGGAGAGCTAGCTGGCACCTCCAAAGTAGCTTTTAAAAAATTTCTTTTTCTTATACTTCTCTTTTCTTCTATTGCTCCCCTTCTGCTCTCTCTCTCTCGCTCTCTCTCTCTCTCGCTCTCTCTCTCTCTCACTCTCTCTCTCTCTCCATCTCTCTCTCTCTCCCTCTGTATCTCTCTCTCCCTCTGTATCTCTCTCTCTCTCTCTCTCTCACTCTCTACTTTGTCACGTCCCATCAGCTCTCTGTTTCTAAGATGTTCTTTCAGCCACGTGTCTGACGACCACTCACTTAGTCTTTTTGTTCTCTCCCCTGTTAGCCCTGTTCTTTTGTATCCTGTCCTATTTTTTTCTTACTTCCATTAAACACAATTCCCCCTGGGCAGTCAGAATTGACTTTTCAATGTTCTTTCTCCTTCAACAATTTTCCACAACTTGAGTTTACAAGGCAGTGAAGTAAAGTCCCGAGTAGGTAAAGTATGGGTTATTCACCATCAAAATCATCCTGCAGTCAATAAGCAACGTTCTGAATATCAGTAATCGTAGCCATCAGTTTAAATGTGTGAATAATCCAGTAAAAATCTCTATTCATTAGAGTTGGCACTCCTGATGCACTGAACACGTTCACACGTAATGAAGAGGATGGGCTACCCTCGGAGACAGGTGGTGTTAGTGAGTCTAACATACCCGTTTAAATTAAATTTAAGGCTTAAATTTCCATGTGTAAATTCACAAGAGACAGAATACCAGGATGAATGAGAAGTGCTTGTCTACCGTGAGATGAGGGAGAGGACAGAGAGAGAAGGAAGGAGAGAGAGGGGAAAAAGAGAGAGAGAGAGAGAGAGAGAAAGAGAGAGAGAGATAGAGTGAGAGAGAGTGACAGAGTGAGAGAGAAGTGATGCAGCATGGAGACAATGCTCACTCAGAGTGAGTGGGTGGGTGGAACGGACGAGGAGGAATGAAAGAGGCCAGAGCTCTCCCCTCGTTGACTGTCTGCATGTGCAATATGCGATGTGACAGCTGAGCGGGGCTGGAAGGCTGTAGATGAATTCACAAATGGTAACCCCAGGGACAAACAGGTTCAGGGGTGGAGGATTTGGGGGGGGGGGGGGGGCAGAAAGGATTGTGGGAGCATACAGAAAGGGGACAGGAGGGAAGGAAAGCGGTTCTGAAATCCTGATCTCCTCTCTTCTCTCTGTGTCCACTGAAGTGGTAAGCTCACACCTAAGTTCAGAACATCAGTGAGTCACACATTAAAAGTGCAAAGCGATGGACATACACACAAAAGCATTTGCTTCGATGTCCAGTCAACTAAAGTATTTATTTCCATGATGATAATTTATGTTTAAGCTATACTGCAACAGATTATATGAAACTCCATTGCAATTCCAATCCTTACTCTAGGACTGAATTAGATATTAATTGTATTGGGTCACATTTAAAGTACATTTATGTAGCCTCCATGATGTGGTTGAGCAGTACTGGCATTTTAAAGATGCTTTGTTGTTGGGAACAGGTGTCTAACTCCAATTCTTGCGTGATGTTATGTAATAAAGCTGGCCATCAGAATGGAATTGGTCTTTTGGAAACTGTAGACAAAACAGTGGTGGGCCAAATTACCTCTCAACACTCATGATGTACTAAAAATAAACTCTAACAATATAGCTGATTTATTCATACTTGTGGTCCACTTTAGCGTTCTGAAGCATTCATGAAGAATCATCCTTGTTTGATGCAAAGAGATCTTGACTGGAATCAATTTAGAATGGCCTAGCGACCAATGTGATTCCATCTGAGAGATTCCTGTGCATTACATGTGGTAGTCCCTATGTCTTGCCTCAGTAATTTCAATAAAATGCTTTTTTTCCCCTACTTGGCCGCCATGTCAACATCAGTGAACTGGAACCCCCTACCCCCCACCCACTCCAAAAAGCAGGCTTCCATTTTCACACTGGTGCCTAAGAGATGAAACTGGGGTTTGCTTATTAATATCTCTCTGTCGTCCCTGCTGAAGAGCAGAAACCAGAGGCAACCCACATTTGCTGGTTAAAAATATCCACACTTCACACTGGAGGGATAAATCTACACACGCCAGCTGCCTGTTATACCCTGATGCTGAAGACAGTTGAGAGCGCCTCCCTTACGTTCCACTTTCCTACCCCACCCGGACCTCTTTCTCTTTCTCTCTTATCTCAGCTGCCGTTAATCACCTATACCACCAACAGACTGCTAATGACATTACATATCAGTCTATCAACCAATCACTGCCCTGCACTCTTCCTTCCACTCCTCCAGAAAAGCACCAATAACGTGCATTTGACACAGGCTCAATTTATCATCGGGGTGCCAGGAAAAAAAGAGAGAGAGAGAGAGGGGGAGGGAGGGAGAGAGAGAGAGAGAGAGAGAGAAGAAAAGAAGGAGGGAGAGAGCAAGAACGTGAGAGCGAGTCCAAAAACCATTTAGCATTTTAAATAGCTGTACCATCTCTGACTCGGCAAAGCCACATTAATTAAGGAAAGTGGGCCGTCACAGCTGAGCGGGAAGACTCACTCTTATTCACTGTAAGATGTGTCAGAGAGAAGGATCTTTTTTTTCTCTCCCTCTGTGAGCCACCTAATCTGGCCGGAAGAGTTTATCATAATTGGATGAGGATGATTTATACTGCAACAGAGAGAAGGATGGGAGGGATCCTCATGCTCCCACTCTCTCTCATTCATTCAGCCCAGGACTGGAAGTGAATTACGCGCAGTGCAGTATCACCTCTGTTCAGTCACAGCTCAAACTCTTCCCCCTACCAGTGTGTGTCTGCTCTCTGCTCTCTCTCTCCCCCCCTCTGTCTGTGTCCATTCCCACACGTCTGCATATGCAGCTTCTAAGGGATTCCACTCTTTTAAGAGATATTCATTAGAATCAGAAACAGGACCCTTCACATTAAAGAAAAACAAAATGTGTATGTATTGTAGGAACAATGACTGCTTTGTTACCAGTCTTAAAAAAAAGGAAAAATAAAACAAAAACAAAACAAAAACAACCCTTTGACATCTGTGAAGAAAAGGACATTCTGTTCAACAGGAAAATAATTATAATTATTATAACTATGATTGAGAACATGTTAACTACATTTCCATCCTGTAGACAGCTGCATGTCATTTTTCTGCTGTTCTATGTGGCCGATATTGCTTATAAACATGAATAAATTTAAAAAGATAATCAAGAAGGAATTAGTGGAGTATAACTATAAACATTCCTGATAATCAAAATACACATTAACAACTTTGTAAAGCTAGTGAAATTACACAATCTCTGTACTGACAAATAAGTCTGAAGTAATTTGTGTAATTTGACTAAGCCAGCAATTCGAGTGACCACAAATGACATTAGAAAAGTAGAGACAGAAAATAAACAATTATGCTGTCGCTGTATAGGAAGTGACCATGCATGCTCACTGTGAAAGAAGAAATGGCGAAATAGAAATTCTGCACAAAAACAGCGGGAGACGGTGCTCTCTGTAATAATCTTGGCAGCGTCCTCTGTGATGGGTTGTTGCTCTTCTCTCTCACAGTATCTGAATTCACTGCCGCTACTGCTGGTACTGGGAGCACAAAACACTTTGATTTTTATACATTTGGCTGCATTGCCCTCAAGGATTTCTTTCTCTTTCGCTTTCTTATCTGGGCACTGCCCTTTCATTTTATGTACTTTGATCTACAGCAGCAAAAAAAAAAATTTGATAATTGATGGATTTGATAATTAGCTAAAAGCAATTTTTTTTCAAGGTCAAGGTGTGATTGTGTGAGAAGACAATAGCTGACTTATGTGAAACCTCATAGTCAAAAGATGTGTTGTGTAGACATACGGACTGATAAGGGAAACAAATGGGTCAGTCCAGTTTTACAAAGGCTGGTCCAAAGGGTAGCATGGATAATATATAAGACATGTTATACAACATGAATGAGATGTTACTGTGGGCTGACCAGAGACTTTCTTTTCCACCAAGGGACCGGCAAGTTTTGGCCCATCAGTGCACCCATCTACCAGGAATTCTCCTGATACTTATGATAACCAGTCTGTGCCTGGCTTAGTCATTGTTTCCGTGGCCAGAAATGTCAGTGATATTTTTGAACGATCAGCAGTATGGCAACATGCTGGAATGGCAAAGAGGACTGTAGTCCACTCATCTCAATATCTTTAATCCAGCTCCAGCAGTGCATTCTACATGTTCAAATATACTGTATAATAGATCCTTTAATCAGGCCCCCCACAGTGAACACCCAGGAGCAGCAACGGCAATGTCATTAGCATAGTCGTTATTGGATGGCAAAATGAAACTTCCAGAATCTTCCATGGCATTTTACATAATGACGATGCTCCATTTTAAAAGGCAGCGTTTAAAGCTGCTGTAGTCAGAGCTATGTGGATTCCTGCTCAGGACAATCTGTTTGTATCAGCTGTGCACCTGCCCTGCTCTCCCTGTGTGACCCCCCTCAGGAGAGCTTGTATTGTTCAGACCAAACTTTCCATGGTGCCAGACTGTTTAAGACAATAGAGGCTGGCACTTTCCCTTGGCCTGAGCCCGATGAGGGGAACAGCATGTGAATGAGCTTTTAAAAATACATTTACACAAGGCTTTTAACAGATCAAGCATCCAACCAGTGTAGACAGTGTAGACAAGCGCTCTCTCTCTCTCTCTCTCTCTCTCTCCCTCCCTCTCTCTCTCTCTCTGCGACAATGGCTGTGTTGTGGAGAGAGCTGGACACACTGAAACTATCCATGTGCGTATAGAGACATACAGAGTGACAATACCATTCTTCTTATTAAAATGGCCAAATTAAAAACTCCAATAAAAAATTCATGAAGACTGTCCAAAATTGAGAAACTGCAATCCAACTGACATGTGTCTCTATGTCTCACGCAGAATTCAATACAGAGCAAGCAATGCAACACATGGTGGTTCACATGTGTTAAAGTCAGAATGAATCACATTACAAACATTATAACAAGATATTGCCCTCAGTAGTGTTTATACAGTACATAAGTATCTAGTTTTACAGATTTAATGTGAAATAACACCACCACAGAGCTAATGTAAAGGGATGGTTTCTTTACCTAGTATACATAGCCACTCTATAAGAGGGGCAGAGATGGACACTAAATTGAATGAATCATACAAAGTGATTTTCATTTTATCATTCAACATTACATTATCATTTGAATTGCAGCATCCTTGTGTTGCAGATCATGGCAAAACATTAATGTGTCCAAACTCAAACATGCTGATGTGGATCCAGTGATCTTGATGCAGTTTCTCGGTCAACATCTCATTCTGAAGTCTGGAAGGGGGCATTCATCTGCAGGCTCTTACCAAATAATGACAAAGTTCAACACAGGTAATGGATTTCTTTTCAGTAATATAGAAGTGCTCTCAGGGAAACAGATTTGAGCTCTCAGAATTTTATCTTGTATTCTTGATTTACATAATTATGAATCTGTATTGATATTACACAAGCCAGCTTGTGGTTATGTGATTTCACAAAAGGTTTCTAAGAGAAAAAAGTAAAGCTGAGAGAATCAGAGTTTATGATAATTGTAAGGATACTGACCCTCACCACCTGAGGGCTCCAAAGCTCAAACCGTCTTTTCAGTGCCATGTATCTCCC
>NC_044496.1:25668771-25711271 GCF_902362185.1 Chanos chanos
CTCAGCAGAGGTGGGTGAGTGATTTTATCATGTCCAAAGCCAAACACTGATTTCTCTGTACTACAAATTGTGTAGCATCATCAAGCAATATAACAAGCTAGGAGGAGAGCGCTTTTACACCTGACACTCCAGATACATAAACACCTGAAAGTGACTGATCATAGCTAAGTGAGAGTGGGACCCTGGCAAACTCACACCCATTGTACATGCCCATTTGTGCTCTGCTGGACTCCACTGGACATCTGGTCACAGATCTATGGATCAAACTAAGAACTCCAGATGTAGCATGCACCTCTGCCCTCACAGCAACGGTTTAACTGGGTGTGTCACTCTGGAGACTCACAGCGTGTATTTTTTTTACTCTCAGTTGTATTTTTTACACCTTTATGTAGCTTCCTACTTTGAAAACGATATCACAAAAACAGTCTATTACTAAAATTATAACTGCTTTGTATATTAGTATTGGAGTTTGTGTGCGTTTGCAAAGAGGCTAACTTTGTTTTGGCAAATGATATGTGTTATGTGACTTTAAAATAATGGGAATTATGGTCTTGCTATTGGCCATCCTATTGCGTCACTATAACTGTAGATACATTTGAGGTTGGGATTTCAAGGACAGAAGATTTTCTCCATAGCTATGACTTCATATTGATTCCCAAATGCAGCCGGTTTAGTCTAATTTTAACACAAAAGGTCACCAGAGAGACTCCCACGCCAGTTCAGGAAAACAAATTGAGTTTAATAGGCAATGATGATTTGGGTCAGGCTCATGTTAATTCCACAAGATTAAATTCACTGATGGGACAAATTGCTCTGTTCGTTGAATAGTCTCTAATTTTACCCGTAACCACATATTCATTACTATGCTAATCATGCCTGAGAGAGAGATCAATGCTGGACGCGAAGCTCAATTGTCTTGATTTAATGTGTCAAATTCCAACAGTAAGGAAGCTCTCACTAGTGTTTAAGTCTTCCTGTTCTCTGTCAGCCATTGATATGTGGGTTATGCATCAGTGCGCATAGGACAGAAATACACTAATGATCATAGAACAGATAATAATAATAAAAAACCCCTCTCTCGCAGCTCTCATTATCTCTGAATCATCAGGCACAGTTACAGTGTGTGTATAGGCTTCTCTGAGATGCTTGAGAAGGGAGATCTGAAAGCGTAGATCCACTAAACTCTCAATTAATTATTCCTGTAGGCGTTCTGTTATCATAATCACACTCCCACCAGAAAGCATATTCCATATGTCTCCTTCGGCAAGAGGTAGCTTTCTTTCTTTCTTCTTCTCCTTCTTCTTGTAAGCATCCCACCAAGCGGACGTGGGAATGAGAGAGAGAGAGAGAGAGAGAGAGAGAGAAGGAGAGAGAAACAGAGAAATGGTGAAGAATCATTAAGCGTGAGAAATGCAGCTGGCACTTTGCACAGAGTGAGGGAAGAACAGAGGGGGTGGTTCCTTGTTATCCTCTCAACTACATCATTTTGTTTCAGTGACATGATTAAATCCTTCCAGGGAGCACAGGAGAAAGATGTATGGATGTTGTTGAGATACGGGAATCTGAGAGAAAGAGACATGATTTTGAGGTGCTGATCAGAACCCTATCACTGGTTTGGATTTGGATGGTTAAACATTACATGACACTATGGTCATCACACCACTGTTCTTTATTTGCTGAGACAGTCACACTCAAAACCTATCCTAGCGACTAACATTCCTCAGTTCTCATTGGTGAGAATCCAACCATCCATGACATAACTGTGATGTAGACAAACTGTTATATCCCCGTTGAGCTAAAGCCATTTGGCCTGTACCTTGAGATAGACTTTTCTTATCGACTAACCTCCTAACTGTATGACTTGACCCCACCTGATGGCTGCGAGCTTAATAGTTACTACCAAAAGCAGATTTCTCACAGTAACAGTGGCATGTTACTTTCTATTTCAGAGGATTGCATTAACTGTAATGACATCATCGCAGAGTTGTGCAGTAAGAAAAACCTCTCTCAATTAACTCAGCCAATGGCAGGTTACACTAATACAGGTTCTACCCACACCCATACAAAAATACATCTCTTGAAGCTGTTACAATCACTGAGTAAGACATTTGTATTCATACTTATATCCAACAGTTCACGAATACAATATGCATTTGGATCACATATTGTACAGTTGCATAGTTTAGATCATAAAATCACAGTCCATACAAAACAGTGCTCTTAATGCTCTCATATATGCCTGTTCACACACACTGCAGATCCATAAATAATTAGAAACATTCACTTGTGGTGTGGCAGAAGGCCGAGACCCTGTCGGCCCATTGCATTAAGCGTGATTGATCCACACACCCTCTGCAGCATCTATAACCATTTAAAAAGCCATCTCTCCCAGGCAGAGTGCACAGAGCTGGGGCTGGACATGGAGGATAAGCTGGGAGAAGCTACTATAATGGTATACACCATTAAGCCAATAGTAAGCTCACCCAACAGGAAGCCACTTACAGGCTGTCTCAATACACCAGCCAACCAATGGCTTAATTAAAGTTTCATCTCACAAATATTCATGGGCATTTAATGATCCTGAATTGCTTCATTCTGCATGAATTATGAATATGAATGAATGAACACAAGAATAAATTTAGAAGCTGGGGCGGTGGGTGGATGGAGGATGGAGGGATTGTGGAGAGAGAGAGAGAGAGAGAGAGAGAGAGAGAGAGAGAGAAAGAGAAATAAGAATTGAGATGGTCTCTACCAAGAAGTCATTGTGGCGACAAGCATATTCCTCAGAGAGGTCAGCTGTGATGCTATGAACCAAAAAAAAAAAAAAGACACGTGACGTCACTTCTCAAGCCTGGTGGCCCACATCTGAAGGCTGCCCTCTGCATGCTTATTGGCCAGTGTCTTGCCTGAGGTGTTGTGCATGTTTGTCACGTCCGTTACTTCAATCAAAATAATGCTGGGACTTGTAATACAAGCTCCAAGATATGAGAGAGACTAAAAGACGGAAGACAGCGTGTTAATCATCTTAAACGTAACATCTGACATTTGGTGCCCAGTGGATGTGGTTCATCTACATTTCAATCTGAAATTGAATACACTTAAGTGTCTTCTTAATGACTGTGAAAAACCAAACAGCATATGCCATCCTGTTGTTTTTTCCATCTGAACAAACTCAATACATTCCAAGATGTCTTCAATAGGAGAGAGTAACTTGTGTTAATTGGAATTCACATCCTAGATCTTCAAAGTCAATAATTAATCAACTGTGTTTAGATGATTGCATTCTTCATACCATCAACATGATTTATTATTGGTGTTACCAGCAATGTTGTTCTACTACACTTTTATGTCTCATCCAACAATATGAACATGAATAGAGTAAAAATAAAAAATGGTGATTCAGGGGAACAGTAGATGTAAAGGAGAAAACCACAAGTGAAGTCTTCATTACTTATCAGACAAAAGACACTGTGTGACATCAGGTCACAGGGCAAAGATTAAATATGCCAAAGTACGATGATTTGAAATCAACAACCAACCAAACAAAAAAAACCTCATTTTAATTCAGCAAAGGCATCCATGTAATTATGTGAGTATTCAGGCGGCACTTTTAAAATCAACTAGCCTCACAGTGATGAGGTGGTTTGGACTCACGCTGCTATTATTATTATCATTAAGAACTGCAGTTTTCACCAAAGTCCTGGAGCAGGGCAGACTGCACATTTAATCCTTGTCTGATTCACTGGTCTCATGTGAACCACTGGTCTAGACATCATCCTGAGTTTGAATATTTTAAGACAGACCCAGCCTTAGGACTGAGGAACAAGAAAAGTCAGAGAGGAGAAACTTCCAAGATCATGTGTCTATTTCCAGTATCATTGGTTTTCTATTTCTCTTTTTCTTCATCTGACTTTGGTACACAGCACCGTAGTCATACAGTCCAATATTAAACAGACTCAAATTTCTGGAGGGTGGAGAACCTTTCATTACCAGCTGCCTCCCTCTCCTGGAAAATTGACACACTGAGGAACAACACTGCCATCTGCTGGTACAAGTTAAACATCCAATCCCCAAGCTACCCATAACAAAAATCTGCTTATTGAACTAAGAGAGAATGATCATTCTGGCTGATCCCATCACTGGTCACAGGTTTCACAAGTTTTCCATATGTACCATTTTGTTATCTCAGCCTTCAAAACATACTGTCTCTAATCTAGAGAATCAGTTATAAAATCGAATTGTGTGCTTTACAGTGAAAACAGTAAACTTAAGCTACAAGGTTTATTCATTACCTATTTATCATACGCCATAAGGTTCTCTGCCATAGTTTTTGTGATATATCTGACAAAGAGAAAATATATTATATTAATGATGATTAGGACTTATAGATGATTGCAATAAGACAGAATTAGCAGAGAGTTCTGTAACTGCCTTTGCAAACTGTTCTGTCAAATGAGCTGTGACTTGGATAGGCTGATTTACTCTTATACAGCTTCTTTCACATCTCTCCTTAGCAGAGCTGGGGTTCACTCTAAAGTGATAGCGGTTTGGTGGTTAATTCAAGTTCAGTTCTTGGAATCTGGATTGGAATCAGAATTCACATCAGAAGTAAGGATATGGAACTGAAATCAGACTGGAAACAGAATTCAGATCAATGAGGTCCACGAAAGAGGTATTGTCTTTAGTTACTACACTTACAAATTCCACAAATACATTAACAACAAAAAAAAAGCAATGAAATTTCAGTATATTCAAAATATTACAGATGGTTTTACACAAGGTTGATTTTAGAGATAAATTAATCTAATATACCCCCTCAGCAGTATAACAAATTTCTCATAATGTCATAAACAATACAAATGTATGCGATAAATCCATAGAAACAGTTTTATGTACTCATAAATGAGTAGATTTGTAGCATGGATAGGAATGTAACCAACTGGCTAAAAGACTATGCCTAGATTCCAGTGTATCCAGTTGTACCACACCCCTCTTGCCTCCTGCTGATCTCTATTCAAACTACCGACGTTTCTTTATTTCTAATTCTTTATGTTATCTTCTCTCCAACATATACATCCCATGTGTTATGTCTGAAGAACATACATCTGAACACATATTTTCATTTTTCATTCTAGGTGCATAGATACATAGATATTTTAGTCATGTGAAAATAAAGGTCTCTGCAAGCATCTATATATATATATGTGTGTGTGTGTGTGTATAGTTTTATAGTTTGAAACCTCTTAAAATCTCTTTCCTCATTCATATTATGCTGCTTTAATATGCTGTATTCAAACAGTATTCCAAGAGGTGTCATAGTACCAAGTGGTAGCTGATCATACTTTTTCTCTGGGATCACTGCTTACCCCTTCTTTCCACAGCTTCTCTCCTTCTTCCACTTTTTTCCTTAACCCTCTGGAATTCCAGCTTCCCAATGCTCTCTGTCATTCTGCCCAGTGCCATAAAGCCAGACTTTAAGGAAAAAGAATAGTTACATTACAGCTCTACAGGGATAAAAAAAAAATAGGCATATTTTCATTTTTGTCAAAGAACACTAAACATATGTCATTTTATGATTTTCATAAGTAATAGGATTTTTTCAGCCCTGCCAATTAAAATGACCTCACTGCAATTAAGTTCCAGTGGCGTTCAAAAGTTGTGTAGATTATTCACTCTTGCTTAAGACCACAGTGTATTCTCTAAACAGTAATAAAGTGCCAACACCTGTCTGAGCTTTAGGTCTTGAACCACACATTTTTGTTAGCTCTTATTGAGTCACATAAAAACCTTTCTGAGGGAAAAAAAAAACATGACAAAATGTACTAATATGGAATAAAGCACAGAGGAGGAATTTTATAACAGTAAGACTTTTATTTGTGTGAATGAATTCAAAGGATGATTTCAGCACATAGAAAATATGATAACCTATTCTTCCTTGGAGACTGGGCCGTCCTTAAATAGTGATGCCCTTATCTCTGAGACTTTATCATGGGACAGCGGTCACTCTTTGTGTCCCCGAAGCGTGACTAAAAAATCATTAGACTTTTAATTAATCTCATTAATGCAGCAGCCAAGGTCCAAGTGTCATCTGATTAAGATGGGAGTCAGGTACTCTCTGGCTGCTACTTGGGTTTCTAAAGCTCTGTGGAATTGCTACGCCCAAGGCGCTCCATGGAAGGAGTCAGACTCAGCGATTTGATCTCAGCATGCACTCATGCAAGACTGTCCTATCAGCGTGTGCATGGCCTAGTCCTCTAAGTTGGATGTAGACCACCTACAGACTGGGGCTTAGCAATACACAGGTTATTTGCTATGTAAACTTCCTAGCAAGAGGTAAGAGAGGTTTAGAGAGTTATCACCAAGGTTAGGGTGAAGGGTCTTGTCCCCATAATAGAACCAGTGCTAAGAGCATGTGTCTTGTGGTGTCATGAAGCACAGCCAACAAATTTTAAACAAATAAAACCAGCTCTTCTACCTTTGGCCGATCTCTTTAGCAAATGCAAATGCACATATAAGGTTCATATAAGAAGAAGAGGTTCTCAAAATGTAAGGCACAAAATGAGTTAGAACTGTTATATTTTCCCCTTTATGTCATCATCGACATCCACTAACACACAGAATACTTTGTTTGATACATCATGTTAACCAACCAAACGCCGAAGTGAACAATTTATGGGATCAACTCTGAATTGCCATCACGGTCTTTCCATGCTTAAAGTTAACATGAGAAACAGTACCACCTATAGGTTTCCACGGAACTACACATCAGAACCATTTCAGCGCGACTTTCAGTTTCCATTTACGGCAGGTTGTGTTTATTTACGGCTGCTTTAGCTTTTGCTATTACACCAGTTAATAGCAGGTTCACCGGTCAGTTGAGTCTGAAAACGATTAAAAAAAAAATGGGAATAGCTGATGAAGCCGACCGCACGCTTTTCGTTGGAAATTTAGACCCTCAAGTAACGGAAGAACTTTTGTTTGAGCTGTTTTTACAGGTAAGTTTAATTGCTTTCATGTTTCTTTTAGCGTGCTAATCAGGGAGGGCCAGTCACGGCAAACAAATATCGCAGGTTTGGTTTGCAGACATGATGCAGATATGTGTGAGTTGCACTTCTTTAAAGTGTACAGTTTATTAATTTAATTTCATATTACTATATTTTGTATGGACCCACTGTCTTAGATTCTCGAAAACGGTCGAGCACAGCTATGGTCAGCTGTCTGAGAACATGTCTAATTAATCTTTTGCTGGCTAGAATCGATGGGAGCTTTCAAGGATTCTGTTATTTCTCCAGTTGTGTGCTTGCTTGTTAGGGTCGCTGCTATGCACTGCGCGATGTTCGATCATCCCGCGTGTGAGTTTTGTCAGCGTAGTTAGTCAACCTTGGGGGATACACTGTGTTATTGTCTGCGATGAAAAAGCTAGCTAGTCTTTCTCCCAGTAAACTACTGCCCCCATTTCTACAACAACAACAACAACAACAACTACTACTACTACTACTACTACACCTGCTACTACTACTACCACTACTACTGCTTCGTGTACTTCATCTTCTCGTAGTAGTAATAGCAGTATACAGTGACAGCGGTAATACTACTACTAATAATCGACCATGGTGATCAAGTGATGGTAATTTTGGTTAAAACTGTAATATCTAAGAGCAGGAAGACAAAATACAATTGCTAACTCCCTGTAACAAAACAGGGTTTCACATCAAGAATGGACATTTTTGTTAAGTCAGATATTAATAATTTTATTTCAGGCTGGTCCCTTGGTTAAAGTCAAAATCCCCAGAGACAATGACGGCAAAACAAAGCAATTCGCTTTCGTCAACTTCAAACATGATATATCGGTGCCTTACGGAATGAAACTGCTAAACGGAACAAGGTTGTTCGGTCGGCCTCTTAACATACAGTTCAGGGCAGGTGAGAACATTTACAGCCTCCTGGTTTCTGTTGATCAGTTTTAAAATAATTGCAATGGAAGTTTAACTAAATGTTGCAGTAACTATGTATCATTTCCACTACATTCCTGTAACAGGCAGTAGTCACATTAACCAAGAGGGGAACAGTCCAGGCGGTTCTCAGAACCCTAGTCCAACAAACACGCCCACTCAACGGGGTGGAAGGTAGGTCATGCATTTCTTACAATTAGACATTGGTTTCCCCCTTTCCCCAATACTATATTGTTATATTTCAGATAGCAAAATAATGCTTCCCATGAAAACGCCCTGTTAACTTGTGAGCTTTCTGCTCTAAAGAGTCATTGCAACACAGTTGCCTTGAAAATGTAAATATTCTCGAAAGTCTCTGAACTACTGTTCACATTTGTTTTCTGCCTGATTTTTAGACATGACAGGACACCGGACCAGATGTGCTCTCCTTCCTATTCGCCCCCGCAGTACATCCAGAGGTCTTTCTCCTCCCCTGAGAGTCTGCAGAGGCAAGCGTTGGTAAGATGACCTCCGACATAACCTTTGTCTCTCTTAAAACACAACTGCTGGTCAAGTGGTCCACAATGTGACACATCTAGAACTTGCACAAGGTTACCTCATTCCTCTGCAATTTTCTGCTACATATTAATGACAACTGCCATTCTTGTGAGGTTGTTTAGAATAAAAGGGGCGAGAGGAAAAACCTCTCTATTTGAGAGATGCAGAATGCTGAGAAGTATAAAGACAGATCAAAAACAGGCTTCAGTTGTGTGAGGAAGTGTAATGTGCTCCCTGATCCACAGATGAACAACATGTGGCAGATGCAGATGCAAATGCAAATGCAAATGCAGATGCAGCAGCTGAACGGAGCCATCCAAGCTGGCATGCAACAGTATGGTGGCAGAGAAAACAGTGGGAGCCCTGCCCAAAGGAGTCATCGGCACTCCTACCAGATGGATGGCAGCAGCCACCACAGCCGAGGGCAACGCCACAGTATTGATGGAAGCAGTGACCGACATCGCCGTGACAGCCAGCGCTCTGACTTTTATCACCACGACGACCGTAGCGGAGGCCGTAACAGAGATTATGTGGATCGACGGAGGGACTCAAGAGAAGGATCCAGAGACGGACGGTGGAAGCGATATTAAAACTCAGTTTAATATTTGTATTTTTCCCTTTGTTTTCATACATGGCTATTTTTGGCCCACAAAGTGTTTTTTTTTTTTTTTTTTTTTTTTTGCTGAAAGGGACATTTTCTACTTATTTTTACCGCATTTTAAAAAATTATTTTATAAAACTTTTTTGTTTTCTAAAGCATTGTACATCAGGCCTGAAATAATTAACCTAATCATATGAGCTTAAAAAAAAAAAAAAGAAGAGACGGCACTGGCAGTTGTAGGATGGGGGATGACGAGTAATAGAGATGTGTGTGTTTTTTTTTTTTTTAATGTAATTGAAAGCCAACAAATTAAAATCACCAACATGTAGCAGAGCTCTTATTCCACTCCATGATTGCTGAAGACTGTGAAATTAAGAGATGTACTCCTCTTTTAAGTACTAATCTACCTATTCTGAGTGGGAACAAGAATAGATACATTTCCCATTGATTTTTTTTTTTTTTTCCAAGGAAAGTTGAGTCATATTTTAAAGAGAGTATTAAAACAATGGCTGCTTTGTTTTAGTCAGAATATCTTAATCATGTATACTCTGTATCACCACAAGATGTTTTTGATTATTTATACATTACAGTCATGGAGATAAACTGGGCATATGCCATTAGACCTTCATGTACTGTCATGCTCATAATTTATTAAGTACATGTTGTGAAACTGTTAAAAAAAAATGTTTCCATGGAGCAAGAGCTCAGGTATGTGTGGAAAATGCTTTCAGTACTTACCCTTGTGCTTCCTGCGCTGGAAAGTCCTTTGGTTTTTTGGTGCAGAATTATTTCTTTCAACTTTGACTTCAAATATTGATCTTACAGAGTTGATTTATTTTGGCTGTCTACTGTTTGCTTAGGTTTTGAGATTTATTTCATATTTCAGCTTTCTAGTTTGATAGTTTGTAAGTTTTTAAATGTCTGTAAAAACAGAGCTGCTGTGTACTTTACTACAGAACAAAATACAAATTTGATTTAAACACCTATATCACATCGTTTTCTTCCCTTTCTTTTTCATAAAGAGAAATATCATTTCATTGACGGTGTAGGCCACAATCTTTTTTGAAGTTCACAACTGCAGTATAGATCAGTAGTTTCATGAGCACTCCTGGTAATATGGAGTTTATGTTCTCCTATGAAAATATTGTCCTGATTAATTGTAAAACCATGCATTTCCCAAGCATTGTACAAACGCCCTGCAGCTTTAAATAGACAAAGTCTATCAATCTCGAAAGGGATTCGCGTAATCTGTAGGTGGCGCCACAAATTTCTATAGTTACACTAATCAATTAAGAAATGCCCCGAGGTAATTGACACCTGGCTGGCTTTAAATGCGGCTCCAAAATTAGTTGCGGTACAACAAACATACAGACTTTTTCATGTCCCCAGCACGGATCACAGGGACTAACAAAAAGCGAAAATAAGCATTCAGTGGTAAATATCATAGCCAGCTAATGTCCCATGTCTTTCGGGAATTAATTTGTATACAGTTGTCGAATTGAGGAAACTTTAACGTTTGTTTCATCAGAGATAAATCATGAACTAGTGCTGTGTTTTCATATTCGTGCTCCCGATCCATATCATTACTTTTATTTATTTAATTACAGCACCTCCAAGAAATTAGGCCAACTATGGCCAGAAATTGAGTCCCGTACTCGGTACTCGATGTCACAATTAGCAGAGGGCTCGTGTCTCTGTTTCTCCTGCCGCAAAGAGCTTAGAACAGGATGACAGTCGAAATCCTTTAATGTCCGCGCTGAGGTCATGATCTACCCTTCCGAAAGTGCTTAGGCCTTTAACAACGACTCCCGCTGCGTATTCACCGCAGCTTCTTGTTCCAAAAGTGGATGTGCATTTTGCACCCAGCGTACTGAGCCCTTTGTCTCCCTCTTAATCTGACGAGGATCGAATTCGACTCTGATGCCTGGAAGCGCTCGCTAATTAAGAGTATCCTCTGCTCTCTTGCCTATACTGAGAAGAGCGTTATTAAAACTCACGGGCAGGCGCGAGGCATTGCTGTTTTAATTGATTGATCTGTGCGGCGTCGTTGGCCCACGAGTGGTGGATTATGCTACCCCTCGCACCCTCTACTCCCCTAAATGTGAGTGTTGCAGTGTGGACTTTTATAGAAACGTATCTCCATAAGATGATCCACCTCGACCCTATTCACCCTACTAGACCAGTAGCCGGCTTCCAACACCCTGGATCTTAGTACTCTAAAGGTTGCTGAGTTCAGTGGTGCCAGAGATACCCCCTTCCCCCTACCTCCTCTCCTAATATTCCCCTCATCTCCCAATTACAAAGCCGACAGCCTCAGACACAGTTGTTCGCGTATACTCCCTTTGATCAAGCCCCACAAACCCGAAAGAGTCAAAGCTTTCCCATACAGATCTTTATATTTCCTCCACGTAATCCCTCATACTTTGAACAGCGCGGCCATAATCTCGCGCACTCTGTGAGTTATATTTACTCTGCACTGCATTGGAAAATGATAATCATTTCGAGAGCGGCCACTGCTCTGAAAATGAGAACCTGACACTGGCCTAGTTTAAAAAGTTCAGCTTGCTCCGTGCCTTGCTGCCATAGATCAAAGCGGTGATCCATCTGAAATAAACATCATCATGTCCTTTACAGACGGCTGTCATGTGCATGCCACGCATGCCGGTCCGATAACATTGAAGAGCATTGAAATTTTGGACAAAAGACCAATGGAAATGTAAGTCTGTTTTAACAGTCATTGAGACCTCAGAAACTATCCGCGTGATCTGATTGGGATTATGCTTATAAACTACCCAGACATCAATAAATCTTTTAAAAAAGAATTCTGCATCCGTCTGCTGTCCAGTTAGTCATATTCAACGCCATACTGTTCAAATATGACGCCTCTCCACCTGACGTAAAAAAATACTAAATAATAATAATAATAATACGAAAATCGGTGGGGAAATATTTTGCACAGGGTAAATTTATGAAAAGTGAGAATCACTGCGATTCGTCTGCGCCTGTAGCTACGGACTGAAGGGAGTGTGCCCTGCAAATTCCCTCATCCAGAGTTGAAAAAATACTGTTACATAAATCAGAATCGCGTTGGAGTCCTAGATTTTGATGGACCACACAACGTGCAGAAACAACTTTTCGATCTAACCAATCGACATAAACGTAAGCGGCTTAAATGCGACATGATACGAAACAAAAATATTTGTTTTGATTTTGCTGTTCTTAGTTGTATATGAAGTAGAAGCTGGTTTTCCAGCCCTATTACAAATCAGGAGACATGGAAGAGCAAACAAAAGAAAATAATTACATGTGAAATTTATGTTTATTTCCTTTTGAAATTACATTTATTTCTTAGTCAGCCAACTAAGTTGGCTGAGTAAGAAATCTAAGACATCTAACTGCGAGGCTTAAAACATTTTTCGATGGTATTTTCTTCTCATAAGTCTGCATAAGTCAGATAAATAACTTGAACGTAATACGTGCATTGAAAGAGTCACGACAAAGACACTGTAAAATTAATGAATGCTTTCTTGTTTTTTTTTTCGTATCGCATTCTTATCTTCAAATGGAAAATATACAAGCTAAAACGCGTTCTGAGTTGCAGTATCCAGCGCATAGTTGACAGTGCTCAATAGCGGAAAAAGATTTGTTGGCAAGCGCAAAGAGAAATGCTCGATTCAGAAAAAAAAGAATGTTTTCAGAAATATTGCTTAAATATTGTTTAATTGTTTACTGCTGTACTCCAAGGTTAACGACTAAATTGTCTATCAAGATAACACCAGCAGATTAGTACTGGAAAACAATAATAGTAGTAGCAGCAGTAGTAGTAGTGATTGCAGTAACAAGATAATAATAACAATAACAATAACAATAAGAAGAAGAAGAGGAAAACGTGTTGCTTGGAGAAATTGGTTTTATATAACGCAGTACTTGTTCTACTAGTTAAAATAGTTAGGCAGTTCGGTGAGAAGTTTAAAAATGTATTCGTTCATGTTCTACTATGTTATAAAAAACTAAGACAAAAATATTCAAAATTTTAATGTGAAATGGGTGTTCCATAAATAGTTAATGTTTCATAGGTAATGTTTCATGAATAGTTAATGTCAAAGCCTCTCACCCGAGTGTTATATCTCAGGAGAAAAGTTGCCGCAACCCTTTAAACGTCTTCTTCTTGTTTATTTATTTGTTTATTTATTTATATATTTTTTATGTTTCATAAATATTGGGTACAGTGAATTACAAGTAACATGTCTATATGTCGTTAAAGTTATTCAAACATATTACACAGTTCGACTGGCATTCTTCAAAACCAATTATAGTTTTATTTATATGATTAATACGCTTGATGAGGACTGAATCCAAAAGGGAGCTGAAATCCTAGCAGTTATGGAAGCGTAGTCTAAATACTTAAAATCTGTAGTAAGTATTTTCCAGTAGTGACAGAGGCATTTGTTCATAATTTGTTAAGATTTTCCACTGGAGTCAAGCAAAAAACCCCAAAAAAACAGGATAAGTTAAATGAACCAAGAACTCTCTGCCCGAACACAATTAGTTATTGGCGGCGTCTGCATGTTTCTTTATTTTGGCTAGATAGTTCTCGTTGTTCTCTGTTTTAGGTCTATAAAAAGCAGATATGTTGTTGTATTTTGTCATCATTATCAACCCAGTGTACTGCAGTTACTTTTGCCGCTGTTGCTGATGGTGATTTTCTGGTGATTAGTTTTTTTCTGTTGTTTCTCCTAAAGGATTAGTGTGTGGTATGACAATTTTTTCGTTTGGGAAATTCAGTTCTGATGAAGTCATTTCGCCATTAATTAAGGCAAAGCCTGCTCAGAAAAAAGAAGAGCGATGTTGCTCATTGGGGTGAGACGAGAGAGAGAGAGAGAGAGAAAGACAGCGAGAGAGAGAGAGAGAGAGAGAGAGAGAGAAAGAGAGAGAGAGAGAGAGAGAGAGGTTGACTGTCAGAATAGCGGAGAGAAGCAGTGGAGTACTGTTAGGGGAGTTGGTTTATATAGCGGAGGCCCTGAGCGTATCGGGCTCACTGTATTAATAAGATCTCGGAAGTTACTCAGGAGCGCACTACAAGTGGAGCGGTCACAGCCACCAACAGCGCAGAACAAGAGCAGTCTAGGGACAGACAACATTAACCAGTGTCTATGTCTTAAAGAGATGCGTTTTTAGAAGAGGCGCCTTTTCCGAAGATTACATAAAATATATTTTTCGGAAAACGGTTGAATTCTAACTTTTCCGTCAAAGAATTGCAGCGTCAAAAGTCAAACGCAAACAGCGGGTGATTATGCACTGTCAAGCCGAGCTGAGACTCACCAATCCCGGGCAGCTGAAAGCAGCCAGGCGGCGCTACAAGACTTTCATGATCGATGAAATTCTTTCCAAGGAAACTTGTGATTACTTCGAGAAACTTTCTCTGTACTCGGTTTGTCCATCTCTCATCGTCCGACCAAAGCCATTGCATTCATGTTCGGGTAAGTGATACGACACTGTCTATACCATGCTGTTTAATGGGAAGAGGAAAGTTACCAAGGCTAATGAGTGCATGTTGAAGAGCGAGAATGTCAGTTGCTGCTTAATTATCTCTCTCGATACATACAGGTGAAAATACTAACAAAACTACATTTAACTTTAGTTATAAAAGTAAATCTCAAATTCGCAGTGAGTTTGAACTTGGTGAAACAATGATATAGCTAATTTTGTGTGAAATAAAATCGCCACTGTGCTGCAGTCTTGCATTCGTAAAGCCATAACTTGCATTCGTAAAGCCAAAATTATATTGTGCTGCGGTCACAAAAGGCTGTGAAGTGTGAAGGGTTGAAAAGTAAAGTGTACATATCATTGTTGGTGGGGGTGGGGGGTGGGGGTATTAATTTTCTCTAAATTACAGGGCATGTAGTAAACTCTGTGATACTAAGCGTAAATTCGGAATATTTCAGATGTACGTCATAAACAGACAGAGGAAAGTTTTGGCCTTTGTAATTGGATTAAGAGAAATTGTCATATTATGATACTTTTAGCACCTGCTGAAGCTGATATTTTGGGACAACTGCGTTAAATTTGTTTACATCTACGTAACCTTTATTTTCTAGAGCGTTTTTCGCACGGAATGAAACAGAATATCATGCAGTGTACAGATAGGCTATGCTTCATTTAGTATAGTAGACTTTTCCATATTATTAATCGCTTTGTTGAACGCACTTCTCCTAATAAAAGAGGCAAATAGCTTTAATCGCGTAGAGAGGTGTGCTACAAAATATAGCAGTTTCACATTATCTCACATAAAACATCATATAATATGACTTTTTGTTACCTCAAATTGGAGGGGAATCTATTCTTAAGAATATTTGAAAAGTGTTAATTTCCAAGTTGATCTGAGAAGAGTGGAGGCCAGCTTTAAAGAGGCAAAAAATCCCACTACAAACCCTGACTACTTTTTAGCCAACTTTTTATTCCTACTTTGAAAATTTGAAATTAAAAATACCCGTAGAATACATCGGACTGACGTTTTGATTAAGTATCAATATTACCTGTGGAATATAGCCTAACAAATGCTGTGACACCAGACATATGATGTATGTTTAATTTTACACAAACGATGTGTGGATACCGGGATGGGACAAAATATGAATAAAAGGAATTCGATAAATACTAAATTACGAAAAGTCCATTTTGTTTAATAGATGGAACCTGTTCGTCCAGAGCATCTCGAACCTTCACAACATTAAACGAGCAATGAAAACTGTAATCAGTATCACAAATACAACGCATTTCGTTTGTCACATAAATGTGTGACCTGTTTAGCACCTTCTGACCAAACTAGAAATTTCACCCATCCTCAACGGAAACGAAAAATCCTCACTCGGATTCAGTTATTACTTTAAGACAATCAAACGTGGGTTTATTATGCTGATAATCATTGATACATGGCGATGGAAAACAATCACTGATACATGGAAAATAATAACAATAAGTGGCATCATTACTACAAAGCATTTTCACTTACAGAAATTGAAGCAAAAAAGGGTCAGTGCTTGTATGCACTGGTAATCATATTCTTGACTTCATAATAAGTATGATAAAATAATGACGTAAAGAAAATCTTACTTTCCAAATTGACATGAGATGAATGGATGCTATAGCGCATTCTCTGACCTCTGCGTAAAGCTTGTCCTGTCAATTCCGGTCGTGACTTTCGGACAGTATTTCATTAACCATCATATGTAGACAACTTCTGAATCGTAAGTCACCGTTTTACACAGACTGGATTGCTTCTGATGGGAATACCCTGGAGCGCACAAATACAGAGAGGGCAGCACTGCACTAAGTTCATCCGTTAACAATGCTAAATTCATCCATCTTCTCAGTCACTACTTAACACAGTTTCATTTATTGTAACTAACCGCTCTTTGTTGAAATACTGGCCCTCTCTTCTATCTCCAGACTTTCTGCATAAAAAGGAAGGTTGGTGTTCGTGACATGAGGTTTTGCACGGGGCAGCCTGGTTAAGAACACCGCGCCATGTAGGCTACTGCTATTTGTGAGCACAGATGCAATTTCGTGTGGTCTGTAATGAAAATATAGATTGGGCCTGCACAGAAACACTAAAGTGGTGTAATTTAATGAGTTTCAGTTCAGTTTGAATGGAAATGAGTACAGACTGCACGGCGTTACCACAAGAATACTATTAACTCCCCAAAACTTTGGGACCCACGAATTCCGTCAGAATAACGATGGCCCTTCTTTGTGAACGGACCCTAAACAGGTGCAAGAAACACAAAGCCGATAACCTATATCAGGAAGTCAGAACAGCATGTGGTAACTTAGTTTCCGGAATTCAATTTCAAGATTCCAATTAAGCCTAATTAATTCATTAATTGAGTTCAAGTTCATTCATACATTTTAGGTGTGATTCAGCTCAACTCATGTTTTGATGAATAATGTCCCAGAGATCAATCAGAACCAAATCGTTGTTGCAGGAACGAGTTTGTGTCATTTCAGTCCTGTTCCCCGTCCCTTAATCCTTTTTACTTTTGCATGAGACTTACCGGAGCAGTATTGTTATCACTACAGGGAAGACAAATGGTCATTGTTGAATATCATTCTAATCTCCGTGAATAAACTGGCTAATGTTGTCATTGTGCAATGCACTGATAACCAATCTGCCGTGGCGAACATTAAATAACATATTCAGCTTACTGCAGTATTGTGCAGGGGCGTGGCGAAGCGTTAAAGGCGTTTTAGAACTGGACAAAGACGTGTTTTAAGACAAAAAGCCTGCCAAGTCAGAGATAAAAGTTCAGGATTTGTCATCACTTCTGGTGTTAATTCTTTTCCCACGCTCCCTGTCTGTCAGTAGCATTTTTTTTTCTTCAAAGGAAGTATTCCCTTGGTTCTGTTATTTCTAAATAAAATCGTTTAATCTCACAATATGACCTGCTCCCACTTTTCCCAAATTCTATTTAGGTGAGGTCTCAACTAACTTCCATTGTAGTTGCTACATGTAATCGGTTGCCATACATTGATCAAATCATTTTCCAGTTAACCACCATGAACATCCACCACCTGTAACATAAACTGAAATCTTTTTTCCTCATATCTACTATGTAAACTAGGTAATCAGATATGTATGTAAGGTATGAGTGTGTTTGAAGAGATAAGAAGATAAAAATAACTTGCGTGAAACACCATTTCTCTCTCATGAGAGCTTAACTGTAAAATATAAATGTGAGCAAATTGCTGCACTTTAACACATACACACACAAACAGACACAAACGTGCGCTCACACATACACACACACACACACACACACACACACACACACACACACACACACACACACACACTCTCTCTCTCTCTCTCTCTCTCTCTCTCTCTCTCTCTCTCTCTCTCTCAGTTTCTTTCTCTCTCTGTCTCTGTGATGCAGGGATACTCATGAGCTTGAAGGCACCGTGAGAGGACTTGGCCTCTCGGGGCAGAGGGATAGAGTATCCACCCCAAATATCAAACCCAGGCATACACCATTTATTTTCAAGCATGCGGGTGTGAGATATTCCAATGCCAATACTTCAATAGCTTGTAATGCTGAATATAGAAACAGGCTGGCACTGAGGCTGGCAGTCTGTGAGAGAACGCTGGCCTCTGGACTCACACACACACACACACACGCACACACACACGCACACACACACACAGAGTGAGGAGCATCTGTCAACATACAATCTCTGTCATAGCCCACTGGCACCAGTAGAGGCTGCTGCAGGACACAGCAAACAAACAAAGATCTATCATGCAACAAGAATGCACTCATAAGCATGAAATAACAAACAAACAAACAATTAGAAGGAACCTAACCATTGCACAGATGGAACGATCTAAATAAACATGACAGCAGGTGTTAACCAGGCACTGGATACCAACATTCGGATCATGTAAAAAAAAAACCATGTTGTAGTAATTTCCCTTTTCCGACTTGCAAGAACAGCAATTTAAACTGATATTAATAGCTGCAAAACACCCGACCTGATGAAAACACTGGGCTTTCATACAGCACTATTACATGCACCTGACTCTATGCAATGCCCCTATACTATGTTGAGACAGTCACTGAATTCTACTCTATGCCCTCTGTAATCATATTCTGTGAGTGCTATGATTAACAACAAGATATAATGAACCCTAACTTCAAACCGACACTGGCACAGGTCCACTGAACCATCCTTGATTCTCAGTCATAACAGATTTCTTGACAGTTATGTTATGCGATGGATGATTTAAACAGACGTGGGCGGCTTTGAGCCAAAATATTTTTTTTAGATGCTTGTTTGTTTTCTCCCCCCCCCCCCCCCCCCCCCCTCTTTTCAACCATGTGTCAGAGGTGAAAAGTTTTGCTAGTCTTTCCAGTTCAGTCCAGAACTGTAATCTGATAATTTTTTTTTTTTCAGTTAAACATTATCAGCAGTCAAAAGGCAAGATGTGGAGAAACAAATTGTGCATTCAATGTGTGCTGATAAGATGTGGAAGTCTGATGCAGGTGAAGGGTTCTGGCTATGCTGTGTCTGCTGAGTTGAATGAGGGTAAACGGTGTGGGAAGGCTGACCACGGTTGCTGGGGTAGTGCGTTACCTGGCTAAGGAGCTTGGCTGTTGAAATGACAGGTTATAATATTTCATTTGGAGATATGTCTTTCAGCGGGACCCAGGGCAAAGCTTTTAGAGGCATTTGGGGAAGGAGGCGAAAGAGATAAGTATCAACACTGGTGTAATCTCACATGACAGTGCGATGACAAATGGTCGGATAGGAGGGCATCTGCTCTGAGAGAGAGAGAGAGAGAGAGAGAGAGTGAGAGAGCAGGTAGGCCGTTTGTCTCTGTGGCTTAAGGGAACAAGGCGATGAGAGCAGGGGGAGATTTCAGCCTGTCTTACACACTCGCATGCACGCATGCACGCACACACACACTAAAGAGTATGTTTTTATTTGACAGATACTGCCCAGAACAGTGCCTAGGGGAAACTGCCTAGACTCCCGCTGCTTTTCTCCTCCTTCTCTTCCTCTGCCCGTGATACCGTCTTCAGGGCTGGAGATTATGAGAGGTTGGACCTGACCGTCTGACCTCTAATGTACATGTTTGCTTCGGGGCATTTTGATATTCCAAAATAAAAAGAGAAGGGGTTGAATGTCATGTGTTCATTCTTAGTTAACGTTTACTGGTAACTTAAGTCTCTAGCATCTCAGTTATTAATGTTTTTTTTTCCCCCCAGATCTTGTAGCGTCATGAGAACAGGGTAATGTTACCACCGGTGAGAAAGTGTTTGAGAACCGGACTATACACGGCAGACGGTTCTCGTTTCAGTAAAAAGAGCTTTTCTGAGAAAACATTTAGGATGCACGGGGATTAAGTAGCGTGTGGGACGTTGAGAAGAAAATTGACAGATTACAGGAGAATTACAGGTATAGAGTTTTCAGGTGGAGCTGTGCTGTTTTGCCCAGAGCACTAAAGGCACTAGAAGCCAGTTGCTCCAGGGACAAAAATGACATGATAATTTGACTCATTCTCAATCCCCTCCCTTCAGATCCATTCTTGTGAATGAACGTAATTAAATTTTCTGGTGATACAATAAAATAGTTGCATAACATAAGTTAATGTGAAAATTTCAACTTGAACTTATCCAAAAAAAGAAGCACTTTTCCCTCTCTCCCCCTCATGTCGGTGTAGGTTAAAGAGCGGGCACGTGATTCGAACAACAGGAACGAGGTTGGTTTGAAGGTTGTTGAGTGGAAAAACAGACTTTCCTAATGAAGAATCACTCAACTTGTCACTGCATGATCTAACCAAACAACACACAGTGTGTTCATTAAAGTTCAAACGTACATCAAATGCCGAGTGTTATCACTCCCATGGAATCTAAACACTCAAAGAAGAGTGGAGAAATAAGACAAGGTTAATAGAATGCAATCAAGCACATAATTCTCCTTAATTTTAGATGCTGAAAACTGGCAGCTTCTCAAGAGTAGCATAAAACTTAGTACAAGTTTGTCCACTATTCATTTAGAGGTCAAGGTATTGAATTAGAAAAGAAAAAAAAAGTTGAATAAATCCAAACGGAGGATGTGTCTCAACAAGAAAAGTAATTTGGTAACAACATACTTTCTCTCTGGAGTCGATCCAGTTACAATTTGCTTATGAATGATGTCAAACATGCACCTGACAACAACAGTCTAAAGAGAGAGACTGATGTGCTTTCTTAATATTCAACTTTTCCTGACACAGATAGAAATAAACAGATACAAAACTGCTTTTTTTTCTTTTAAACTAGAAAAAAAATTGGCTTTCAATGTGGCTGAAGAAGCTGTTGTCTGTCAAATAGCTGTCAAGTTACAGATGTGTTTTGTTAGAAAGCAGTAGTGCTCCATTAGACACATATATGTTTAGTGTTTTTATGCAACTGTCAGTTGAGAAGTCAAACCAACTGTAGGGCAAACTTCCTCTGATGTCTTGCATTTTCTACACCTTGCTGGCATCAGCAAAAGCCTCTGTAGTCCTCTCTCAACCCTGTGCCATTGCCTCAAAGACACAGATCAGTTACTATCCTTAAGGAATGTGAACACACACACACACACACACACACACACATATATATATATAGTAAGAGGGCTGCTTGACTGAGAGAGTGGCAACATGAAAGCAGAATGAGTGGATGAAGTAGAGATAAAGAGAGAAAAAGTGAGTAGTGCAGGTAAAGGCACCATCATGTCTTGACACGTAGCAGAAGAGAGACAGAGATGGTGAAGTGGAAGATTAGTCTTTTGAGATGAAGTCATCTCTATGGATGAGTAAGAGATTCTCCCTAAGGCCTGTTTGTGTGTGTGTGTGTGTGTGTGTGTTTTTCGTGTGTATCTCTCTCTCTCTGTGGGGATGCACGTGTGTGCGTATTCGTGTGTGTGTGTGTTTGTGTGTGTGTGCGTGTGTGTGTGTGTGTGTGTGTGTATGCATGTGTGCGTGCATGTGTGCATGTATACATGTACATGCATGTATGTGTGTTTGTGTGTGTATGTATGTATGTGTGTGTGTGTTCCTGATGTAAAGAACTGCCACTTTTGCCATCCACTCTTCCCTGCTGCCATACCTCCATAGCAATCTCTTACCTCCATGTTTTTAAGGCTGTCACTTATAGTACTTCATGCCCTCTGCCCTGACTATATTTTCCATAAAGTACAATTCAAACAGAGTAAACAGAGTATTCAACGATTGCCTAGAAATGTGCATTCATGAGTGGGGTTGGATGTGTTTCCGCAGTCTCAGAAGAGAAATATGTATTCATGAGTGAGGTTGGATGTGTTTCTGCAGTTTCAGAATCAGTTGTAAATATTTGAGCATGTCTATCATTAGACAATCACATAAAACAGACACATAACCTAGTGAGACATGCTCGTGGGAAAAGCCAACATACATATGAGACATGTACAATATGACACCCTGATGTCATCACTCTTTACTGTAACGTGTCTTCATTTGTCTTTAACATTGCTCTCATATGTCTCTCTCTTTCTCTCTCTCTCTCTCTCTCTCTCTCCATTCTCCAGATGTAACCTTGAGCACTGTGCCATTCTCAGTTCACTTGTAAATCTGGGGATCAAAATTTTATTTCCGAGGCCGTATATATTTTTCCTTTTCTCTTAGAGATATTATGTTCATGTTGAAGAGACCTCCCTCTCAGCTCAGACGAGTCCTGCTTTTTATTGACTCTGGCGTCTAACTGCTGTCTGAGACATGAGGAGACAGAGAGAGAGAGAGAGAGAGAGAGAGAGAGAGAGACAGAGAAAGGGAGAGAGGGAGAGAGGGCACAGATCCCCCTGGTCAGATTTATTATTCAGAGTGGTCTGTGTCTGCTCGAGAGGACCACATGGGAGAATGGTTATCTTCCCAGGGTTCAGAGGGACAGTGTAAAACATGGGCTACGTCACCCAGGGTTCAGCCTCTGGACATGAAAGAGGTCAAAATTCTTAAGGTTATTCACTCCAATTAGAGAGGAGAGAAGAAAGAAAGAAAGAAAGAAAGAAAGAAAGAAAGAAAGAAAGAAATAAAGAAAGAAAGAAAGAAAGAACAATTGAGAGGAATAAGCAAAATGATGAAAATTTGGATTTTGTAGCAGCATAGCAGAGGAGACTTCAGTATGTCAGCAGGATGTTTGCTGTGTGGACTGAGTACTGAAAGGACACTGAAATAAATTGTAGTAACTTAGTGAATCTAATGTCTTTTCTGTGTTTCCTCAGGTTCATCCTCTCTAAGAGCCTATCCTCTTCTCTCTGTCATCACACGCCAGCCCCCAAATCTGCCACACCTTTCCCAGCCCTCGCCCCCTCCACGGGTACCCCACCTTCCCATCCTTTCACCCCAGCACACCCGCTCAGCAGAGCCAACCCCCAGTGAGACGCCCGTCAGCATCAGCAGCGAATCAGAGACTGAGCACAGCACCCCACGTCTGAAGAAACCACGTCGCAGCCGCACCATTTTCACCGAGCTCCAGCTGATGGGTCTGGAGAAGAAATTCCAAAAACAGAAATATCTGTCCACTCCTGATAGGTCAGTAGTTGCCAAGGAATTTCACAGTTTCTGCACTTCACAAGCCTCATTTGTATTTCACAAGCCATTTTCATATTTGATAAGTCAGTAAGTCCAAAGGTGGGTCTCCCTCACTCCAGATAGAACTCAGATTGATTACTATTATTAGAATATTAATCTCCACACCTGGTTGGTGTACATCTGAACCCATTTTTAAGAACAAACAAACAAACAAACAAACAAACAAACAAACAAACAATTTGAAGGGAGGGAAAAATAGCAGTTTAGGATGAGAGAAAGATCAAATCTGAAACAGACTGAGTTAATTTATAGAAAGCAGTAAGACAGTTTTTGTAGGTTATTGAATGGCATTGATTAGCCATTTGACATTTTGATTTATGTTCTTGGTAAAACCTCATGGAGAGTTTAGTGCCGTAAGCCAAAAAAATTACGTACCTCTGTGTTCTAGTCAAGACAAGAGTAACATTTTAACCCAGAACCTCTTAAAGAAACACTACGCCATTCAAGAGAAGGGGAACACATGCCAAAAAAAGCAAACACAAATGTATTACACTGATCTAATGCCAATCATTTAATATACATGCAGGTGTATATAAAAATGCTTTTGAGCTTTGTACAATGAGATGAGGTAATCTCTGTGCCTAAGGTCCAGCCTCCTGGGTCAGTGTGGAGGACTGTGTCTGGGTCACATTTTCCATTTTGTGTCAGTCCGTGGCGCTCACAGATCTGGCCAGGTAGACATTTTTCCATTCAGGCACTAAAGAATATTTTTTTGACGGCTGAGATCCTACAAGATGGATTGTCACGGTAAAAACAAGGATTCTGAAAGTGTCAAAAAATAAACAAACAAATGAATGAATAAATAAATAAATAATTCTTTGAATTTTCCAAGAGAACATGAAAACTTAACACATGTTGTCCTGGAGCAACGAAATGGCACATTCGCCCTCGCTGTCATTCTTGGCTGACGAAATGTTTGGGTGGGAAAGAAAGGCATGCTGGAAAAAAAGAGTTTTCTCTACAATCACTAAAGAATTTTTCTCTCCCTACCACCCGTTATTGCCCATAAAATCACCCCCCCCTCTCTTTTTGTTGTTGCCGGCCCAATTACTAATTACTCCACCTCAGGAGAAAAATCTCCCATGATGCTTTTGGCTCGGGGCCTCTTTTGGGACGAGCCTGTAATGTGAGCATGCACATTGCCTTCAGCGCAGATTGACTGGATTAAAACAGGCAACAATCAGGATCCAATCTGCCACACAATCTCTGTAATGAACTAATTAAAGTCACGGCTGGGTGGGAAGGAAAACATCAGGTGGGGAATTCCACCACTTTTCAAACGTAGGTTTGAGGTATGAAGCAGGGATGAGCGCCTCAGGTCTATTTGCTCCACATCTGAGATGGGTCTGTGGATGTCTCGTGCTGCTCTTGGCTAGACAGCACTCCCAACCGGAGAAGCAAAGCGCGTAGACCGAGACAATCAAAGCCTCAAAAGAGCAATAAAAAGCAAATGAAGAAAAGCCGTAACCCAGACAGTCGTGATTTATAATATTTTGTTATAATGATTTTATGAGTTGGATGGTGATTATAACCATCATCGTTACAAAAAGGTCTCAAACTGAAAAAAAGAAATATATATATATATATGAATCTTGATTAAGGTTGAAGTTTGGAACGGTAAAAAAGCCAAATGCTTGAGGCTAAATGGCTGATCATACACATGGCTGTGTGTGTTTGTGGGGTGAGTGTGTGTGCGTGTGTGTGTGCATATGTAGATTCCCTGTTCAGACTAATGACCAGAAATGACTGAGGTGCTTTCCTCCTCCGCAATTACTTCTCTCGCACCAAGTCTCTGTGCACGGCACGATATGACAGCCGAACATGATGCACAGCCAGATTAGAGCTGTTTTGGGACAGCATGCTTACATTTTTCCTCTTTTAAACACGTTTTTGCTTTCCTGTTAAACAGTTTTTCATTTTACATTTCACCCAGTGAAAATGTAAAGTAGCCTTCAGACTTGCAGAGTTTCAAAAAGACTGAAGTATAGTCAAATTAGTCAAATAGTCAAATCAAATAAAATTACAAAACAGAAATCGTGTTTTAGATTAGATTAAAGTGTTTTAGATTAAATTAAAACATTTAAGTGGGTCCAGCGGGCAAGAACTGCATATTTTTGTATTTTGAACGTGGATTACTCATGTATTTTTTTTTAACACAACCCTGAGTCTTTGCATCACAAGATATGCAAACGAGAGACAAGGGACACACAGTAAAGAGAAAGAATGAGTATGAGAGAATGGGTCTTAAAGAGTATGAGAAAGTGAGACAGGGTAAAAAAAGAAAGAGAAAGAGAGACTGTGAGGGGGAGTGAAAAAGAGGGAGAAAGAGAGAGAGAGAGAGAATGAGAGAGAGAGAGAGAGAGAGAGAGAGAAGAGAAGATGCGAGTTAATCTGTTCATTTCCAGCAGATCTCAGATCCTCACATCAAACAGAGGTTCTGGGCTCTCTGATTGGCTGGGAGCAGAGGTAGAAAATCCTCTCTTGAGTGTGACACTCTTTGAAGGCAGAAGTGTCTGAAATATCCATCCGCTTTCTTCCATCCGTCCCGCCGTTTAATACGCCAGGATCCTACCCCTCCTTCACATATCCTTCCATCCTTTGGCTATCACATTACCAGCCAACCAATAGCTACATTAGTCATGGATGTGCTGTAGAAGAGTCCAGGGAACGTCTGAGTGCATAGCAGGTGGCTAGGAGATCTACTGTTGGATTAATTCATCTCGAGTAAAAGAGACATTTGATGGTACTCAATGGGGGGGTCTGTAGAAACAGTTAGTCTGGCAAAATAACTCTTGATAAAGCTTGATAGGCCCTTTTGATATTTCATGCTAGACTACCAGTAATTACTATCCATCTGGACGACAAAACTACGGCTGGCCACCCACTGGCTTTTATGTGGTAGACAACAGGTGAATCAAACCGGTGATCCTCTTTTAATACTGTCCAAGCTAAGCTGTCATGATGTTGGCCATTGATGTCCTCTCCAACTGTTTTACTCATCTGATCTGATGAAGTGAAATGAAATGAGTTGGATCAAGATCTGGTTTTACCACATGTACAGTCACTGAAAGTAAAACACACACACACACATGCATGCGCGCGCACACACGCATACATACACGCACGCACGCATGTGCGCGCGCGCGCACACACACACACACGCACATGCACGCGCGCACGCACACACACACACACACATGCACGCGCGCGCACACACACACACACACACACATGCACGCGCGCACACAGCTTAAGCATTAGAGTTAGAATTTACAAAACATTCCAAAACAATTCCAAGGTTGTCCACTGACCATGTGTCTTCGTGTCTTTGTGTGTGTGTGTGTGTGTGTGTGTGTGTTTGTTGTCTCTGCAGGCTGGACCTGGCTCAGTCATTGGGTCTAACCCAACTGCAGGTGAAGACTTGGTACCAAAACAGACGTATGAAGTGGAAGAAAATGGTAAGTTTTGACAACCACTGAGAATTAGACACTTAAGTAAATTATCAACCTCAAACTGTCAAATATTTCTAAACACCAAGAATTAAAAGAAAAAAAGCAGCAATCTATCTGTGGATATTTGTGGCGTAGAATATTCCTGAAAATTTGTGGTGGTCAAAAAATAAATTTATATTATTCAGTGTGATCCAGGCCAAGTATTTCCTTGTAGGATCCACTAAAATAGGTTACTCCAGACCAGTAACGACGCCTGTGTTTATAACAGAGCAGATGAGAACAGCTAGAGTAAATGACAGCTGAGTGTCTGAAGCATATCATTAAAAATCCATTATCGTCCCAGCCTGCCTCTCCACCCAGTGCTTTAAACACAATGTTGCCACTGAATAAGGTGAATTACAGCTTTGGGGCAGTGCATGTGTGTGTGTGTGTGTGTGCGCGTGAGTGTGTGTGTGTGCACATGTGTGCATGTGCATTTGTGCTTGTGCGTGCGCACGTGTGTGTGTGCGCGCCAGCGCCCATGTTTGTGTGTGTGTGTGTGTGCGTGTGTGCGCGTGTGTTAAGCCACAGGGAAGGGAAAACAGTAGAAGATCATAAGTTATGGTCATTCTCCACAGTAGCATGGTTGACCGCGCTCAGCAAAGAACAAAAGAACTTTGGTGGCCCTCACTTCAGAGATTAACGACCAGTTTAGTGCGACCTCACAGTCATTTATCTTCCCTAAATCACTGTAATAACCACACTTGCCTTTGGCCGCAGGACTCATTTGTCAGAGCTCCACTCAACCAGTGCCTGTGTGTGTGTGTGTGTGTCTTTGCCTATAGGTGTTAAAAGGAGGACAAGAGGCACCCACCAAGCCCAAGGGAAGACCCAAGAAGAACTCCATCCCCACCACGGAGGAGATTGAGGCAGCGGAGAGACTGGCAGCCAAGGTGGCGGAGGAAGAGCGGCTGAGGAATGAGGCTCAGTCTCAGATGGAGCTCCAGGCCCAGGAAGAAACCCTCCAGTCTCAGCCCCAGGACCTGAGCTCCAACGCTGGGGTGGTCGAGTCCAACGGCTCCCTGGCCCTGGAGGCTCCAGACCGAGAGCAGGTTCATTCACAGCCGCCAGAGACTCTCACAGCCAGCTAAACACGGCGGTCACGGCTATGCTCTCAAAACAAACATCCACAGACTTTTGAGGAGATGATGGAAGCACTTGGTGCCTCTGGATCACTGAAGCTTCCCAGGCCAGTGCGTTGGCAGAGGGTCGTTTGGCTCCACTTTGGGACTGGACAGGTGGAAGTGCAGTGATTGTCTTTATTTACAGAGGCTGGTGTCATGAAACTGCCATTCTGTAATCTAATCAGTGTTTGTTTGCCTACATAATCCCATGCGCACACACTAATGCACTTAAATAGGACTGCATTGTCTCGAGCCCATGCCTAGCCTCTCAGTAGTTTGCATTATTCTGTACGGTTTATCATTTTATTCTCTGTTCTGCACTGAACGATTTCATCTCGATCATTGCCACTGTTGCCTGTTTAAATGCCAGTGTATTACAGTTTGTGTATTGAAATGTAGATTTATTTTTTTTTTTGCCAGAAAAACATATTTGAAATGCTGAAACAGCCTTGGAGGTAATGGTGCCTTTTTAAATGTACTCATTTCTGAAAAAAGAGAAAAAAAAATGAAATGCAGGTGTACACATGTACAGTGCTTTATTTTTCTATAAGAGGAAATGTTGTGTTTTGAACCTTAGCTAAAGTCATTAAAGTTGCTATTTTGTAAAGAGGTTTTAAAGAAAAGAGTATTTCTATAGTTAAGCTACAGTGTCTTCTCTTTTGATTCATATGATGTTACAAAGACATTCATTAAAATATCGTGGCATCTTTCCAACTTACTATCATTCATTCAGTAGACTTACCCACAGAAAAAAAACCCCAAACAAACATATATTATCTCAGCAGAAACACAGCAACACGATGATGTTTTAAACAAACATGATGTTATTACCAGAATGAACTACATGCTGTAAGTAACATATGCTTAGTTTTGAGTGGGCTGAATAAATGAGTTGTTTCAGTGAACTGGGAGTCGGGAGTAAGGAGGTGTGTTTTCCTTGCCATAAGGAAACTCTCTTAAGCTGTCAGGGTTGCAGAAAGGAGTAAATCACCTCTAGTGCCAGTAAAAGTAGGAAGCTGCCAAACATGTGGAAATCTTGGAGAGATGTTTTGGCCTGAGGGCCCCGTACACGACCCAGTTTACACCTCCCACCATACCCCCACCCACCGCCGACAGGTTGCATACTCCCTCCAACTGCATGTCTATGCTTTGATTGTTTTCCCATCTCTTGTTTCCCTTTCAACGATTTTCATTTTGTACATTTTTTCCCCTAAATATCCAGAACTAAAAGGAGAAATATTGACCTATTTAGTTTGATATAAAACTGTATTATAGTCTCCTGGTGTACATACTGACCTTAGTTGGGTAAGCATATACTGAGGTGTTTTGTTTGTTTGTTTTGTTTTGTTTTTTGTTTGTTTGATTTTTTTTTTGGAGGAAAGAGGAAAACTGCAAATAAGTTTGCTAATGATTCTTTATTTTATTTTTACCCAACGCTGATGTAATATCTATTGAGTGTGTTTGCATATTTAATGACATTTAATAAAGTGACGTTTGTTTCCATTTATCAGTGTGTGAGCTCTAAATGTCACTCTGACGCTGTCTCATGTTTTCTTTCCTACTGAAGGGGAAATTTGGCCTGACACACAGAATATCTCTGAGAAGACAGACTCCTTAAGGCAAAGGATCCTATCCTCACACGCTGTACAAAACTGGAGCAACCTATGCAAACACTTTAAAAAAAAAAAATCTAACACCAACACAAAATTTATTAACTGATTAATTTTCTCGCTTTCTTCCAAAAACTTTCATGGTCACAGCGTTGACACAAAAGGCCTCATTGACAGGTGAATCGTACAGCCGTTTAGATAATTATGACATATCATTTTCCTGTGACTTCAAAGAAGTGTAAAACAAAACCAATAAATGACATTACTAATTATCTTTTCTTCTGGGAGACAAAATCAAGGAGTGGTGTCGTCGTATGGATACAGGAGAACCAGTTCTTAAAATACACCCTAAGTGTACACTGTGTTGTGACTTGCTGTAATCTTTCAATGCACTTCCTACAAGCTTGGCCTGTGCTGAACTCAGGGCCTCTTGTATGAACTAATCAAACGGGTTTGAGCATATTTTTAGTGTTTGATAGCGGACATGGATGAGAGGTAAAGTAAACACAGAGCATTTGGTGAAGAGCAGTACACTGATACACCTTATGTAAACACTGCAGTGATGCTTTAAAACACCCACGCTGACACACACTCCACTGTGACTGTAAGCAGGAACAGGATGCTTTGTGAGAGCAATCAGCGTGTGTGTGTGCGTGCGTGTGTGTGTGTGTGTGTAAGAACATGTGTCGGTGTGTACGTACATTTAAAAAAAAAATCTAATGGTTACAGTCACTTAAAACCTTATGCAAACTCATCAATCATCAGTCAAGCGATTCGTAACAAAACTCACATTAAATTGTGAAACTGCACAAACGTGTTAAGATTGTGACATTTCTTTGTTCTTGATTTAGTGTGTGTGTGTGTGTGTGCGTGTGTGTGCGCGCATGTGTATGTGTGTGTGTGTGTGTGTGTGTGTGTGTGTGGGAAGGGGGAGATTTGAAAATTCAGTGGAACAGGTAAAGAGGTGTAACTCTTACCGTGATGACACTGACTAATTAACACTTGTTCTAATGGCAGGCACACCACTGACGCTTGTGATGTCACGCCATTTGCTGCTGGAATAGCAAAGTACAAAAAGCACAATGACTGATTGAATCCAAAATCCCATAAGTGATCTTTTTTTATAGATCCTCTATATTTTTAATGCCAGCACTCTAAGATCCTCATAACATGGCCATACACTCCATCCTGTCAAAGACGGGTTAGCTGGTGAAGGAGTAGGAGATAGGAGGGTACAGTGTCACAGTGCTAAAAATGGTTTGAACTTTTAAAGCTAAAGGAAAAGACAGGAGGGCGAAAAAAGGCAACATGCTGGCAGGCATAATGAGCCACAGACAGTAAGCCATGTGAAGTCTGGGATCTGTTGGTTTTGGCTGAATGTAACAAGATGTGGCATACGCACTTAGCCATGCAAGACTGAAAATTTCATGGTGTTCTGTATTTGTAGCTTGTCAGCACCACACTCTGACAAAAAAAAACCAAAAAAAACAAAAAACACTTTAACTCACTAACCAACCAAGAAGTCTAAGTACTACCTGACAAAGTAAATAAATAAATATGTGAATGTCACTGCCTTGTTGACAGTATTCTGCAGTTTCAAAGCTCTTTATGGTGCCTGTGTATTGTTTACATCATTAAACCTGCTGCAACATGATATTCCTAATGGAGGAAGACTGCTTACTCAGAAGCATTAACTGGTAATTCACCATTTTATCCATCAATAGTTCAGTTTTTTGGCATGTTGTAAAACAGGGAGCACTCGTAGAAACTGCAGTCTGTGGATTTGGGTTTGTGAGATGTGGTGCAAGATGCAAGTCTGGTTGTGAATACGTTAATCTCTTTGGGACCTGAGGTCAAACCCACTGAGCCAGGTGCTGAGTTTTTCCCTGTCTGGAGAGTGACTGGTTAATTAGTTTGCGTTCAAGGCAGGGAAGGCCTGTCGATTTAGCGGTGGCAGGTCACGGCAGGCCTGAGGCATGGTGGGTAATTGTTGTGCGTGGCGAAGGTAAGAAGGGGTTATGGAAACAGCCTAGAGGAGGAGAGTGATGCTAATTGGAGACTGTGTCATTTTCTCTCAGGCCTTCAGTTCAGGTACAGGTCAGAAGCATGAGGAAATGTCAGTCCAGAAAGCGCGCGCTCACACACACACACACACACACACACACACGCATGCATACACACACACAAACACAAGCACACACACAAGCACACACGCATACATCTATTGAACACTTGTCAGCTTAACCTGAACTCCAACATTTAGAGACTCCAGCCTTCTTAAAAAAAAAAAAAAAGAAGAAGAAGAAGAAGAAGAAGAAGAAAAAAAAAAAGGAAGAGAGCTTAACAGCTCACCTCATTGTTTACACCCCTATCTCTGTTTTGACAGGGGAAAGGCAATTTCCACATACCATGTGCAGAAACTGCAGCAGGTCCAGAGAAAAGGATCCTCCTCTACCACACAAACAATAACCCCGTTGTTCTCAACAGCAAGGGGTTGAAAACCTGTTATTACTGCCAGGTATCTACGCATCTGTACTGTGTCATAACGCAACGCAGTTACACAGAAAGTTTTTGGTGGATGATGATTTTCTATAGATTAATCAAGCTCTTCTTTGTGTGGGTTATGTTATTTAATGTACACATATGCATTTAAAAATAAACAGAGACATAAATGAGACATAATTCAAAGCGCCGCTCCTTTTGAAATTACAGGATGTGTTAAACGTATAGCTCCTGTGAATTAGTAAGGACAAAGCTAAAGATAATTTTCATGCACTGCTGGTGTTCTGAAGACCCAAAACCACCGCAGTGACCGGCTCTCTGCATGTCTGCATGGGTTAAAAAAAGAAAAAAAAAAGAAAGAAAGAAAGAAAGAAGATCAGGAAAAAAGCCCAATTACAGCTAAAATTTGCCTTGAATCAGGTCTCATTGATGAAATCTTTCCTGCTAGCAACGCTGTGATAAAGAAATAAACAGAATATCCAGGTATATCCAGGGTATTGTCTTCTTTTTCCATCACTGTACCTCTATTTTCAGGACTCCTCTGCAGTTCTCCACGGCATCAACCATTTTCTCTCAGTTACATAGGTCAGCTGCAGTATTATAGACAGTTAGCTGTCTTTATTTATTTATTTATTTTTTAATTTGAAGGTCCCCCAAATTGATACCCAAACAGTAGTTCTAAGAAGCTGATCATTAGTGGTAATTTCATTTGTTTTGTTTTTTGTTCCAGTCATTACCCAATCAACTGCCTCTTTAAATGACTTTTTTCCAATCACACCTCAGTACACGTTGTTCTAATGCTGGAGCCAGCCAACAGATGGCCCACTGTATTCCACTGCTTTAACTAATGTGTTTACAGCAGTGACTGGCCTGCCCGATGCCCTCCTCCTCTCCCAGCTCAAACACTGATGCTCTTCTTAAAAAAAACACAATGTCTGGCTCCCACATATGTACACACACACACACACACACACACGTAGGTACGGAAGGACATACACACACACACAAACATGCTAACAGACACTGGTCCCAATTGCCTCATAAATCAGTGTGTTTTTGCATCATTGCTTGAGGGACTTCAAAGAGGCTGAGGGGGGGAAGCGTGTAATGGCCGGCTGTGAGTCTTCCGTGGCTGCCGACCGGGCAGGCAACAGCAGACTTACCGTCCGGCAAAGACACCCAAACTCCTGTCTGTCTCGGTCCGCTCCGGTCCACTCTCTTCCCCAGTGATTGAGTCATGGGGAGGGATGGCTGTCTGGCATGGCACCGCTAATTCACTGTCTCTCAGACAGATGATTGTTTTGTTGCGACACAAAGAAACAGATCGCAGTGCCACAGATCGGGCTGTGAGTGACAGTGGAAATTGCTGAGGAAGAACAGAGTGGTTATTGTCAGCCAATGAAATTGGTAGGTCATAACCCGTTATCTGTCACAGCTGCACCCTGACCTCACCCCTGTCGATGGAAAAACCACCCAGGTCTAAGGGCCTTGGTTTTAGCCAGGCCAAGCCAAGCCAACCTTTTCCATGCTGATGAGCGCTCACTCAAAGCTTTTATGGTGCCCCCCCCCCCCCCACTCAATCTCTCTCAAGAACCTGGCCAAAAAACGAGAGGCTTCTCATGGCTGTGAGCTCCAACAACTGAGCCTGTCGACATTTCGTGCCAGCAAAACTCACTCAGTTTCTCTCTCTCTCTCTCTTCTCTCTCACACACACGTGAACACACACACACACACAGACACACACACACACACACACACACAGAGTCACACAGCAGGGCTCCTTTGGGGCACCCACCCAATTGCCTTTTCCCCCTCCTGCATTCATTCACCTCTCTCTCTGGCCAAACTTTTCAGGCAAACTTTTCCCTAATGATGAAGAACAGCTCCTAATGTACTTCATTTACAGTGACATGAAATCTGCACCCCGCAGCCTTGTAATCCACATTTTACACCACGCTGTGGATTTGTACGGGAAGCTGGGTTCAAAGCCAAGGAAATGTCTCTGGGAGTAGGGCTGGGGGGGTGGGGGGAGGCAGAAAGTGCCACGCAGCAAGCAGACTGTGTAATGTAGGATCAACTGCCTTTGGAAATTGCTTTGCAATTACGTATTTGTCGACAGGCCGTTTTGCTGGCGAATAAGCACGGTGGAAACGCTACGCTCTAACCTCGTGCGTGCTCAGTCAGAGCTGGAATAACTTCTTGCGGCCGTACCGTCTCCAAAAAGATGTCATGTACTCTATTCTCAGCTGCAGATTATTTGTCGATAACTAAACATTTTGCCAACTTTTCTCGCTTTTGCAGCTGCAGTACAAATTCCTGTCTTTACACTACTTTATCTCAATTGATAAATCTTCTTCCCTCCAATCTGCAAAGCTAAAGAAAACTTCCTCACAAAGGCTGTTTTCTACCAAGTCAAAATACTCTCCTCATGTCATTGACGCTGGTATTCTGTTTAATCCTAGCTCCCCTTAGCCTCAGTAGACTTAGTGTTGATGGACTGGATCTCTGAGTATAATTCTGAACTCTCAGTGCCTCTGCCTGAAAGTCAAAAGCACCATTCACATGCGCTAACATCAGGAAACCTCATATTTTTCTCAGATGTTTTGTTGACTATTAATAATGATCCAATGTGTCTTTACATGATGTTTTTCCACTGAGTGGAAGAGGGAGAAAAAAAAGGAGGGAAAGGGAGGGAAGGAAAGGAGAGAGACGTTTGAGTGACAGGCGTTGAGAAGCTTCTATTTCCACAGCACATTTGGCCTCTCTCTCTGCTGTCGGCTCCTCTGTCATTGACAGATGTCAGGGCTGATTCTTGGGGGCACCTGCTCTCCCACTCTCTCTCTCTTTCTATCCCCCCACCCACCACTGATGTCATAGGACAGCATGAGGTCAGTGTCAAGTCAATGGGCGGGCCACTAAGAGTGAATGACAGCCTAAAAACAAGCAGATTTAGTTCCATTTTCAGAGAGGAGGGGCTAAAAGACATGGAGGGAGAGCACAGGGAGAGAAGAGATAGGTTGGAGTGAGTTATGGTCTGGCAGAGCAGCCGCTTGAGAGAAACGCAAACACTGAACGAGCTGTAACACACATTCCAGAACACACGCGCGCGCACACACACACACACACACACACACACAGAAACCTTTCAACATTTTCAAATGATACATAACCATAAATGACATTTAGATTAGTAATTGCTCAAGTTTATATGTATTTACACTTAAGGAAAACATAAGCTGCTTTTAATAATCCTGTGTGCTCCATTGATTGTACTCCTGATCTCCACAGTTACCCGCCTCATATATTTTTAGCTCACCCTTGGCTCAAATATTTGTTAGCATGGCTCTATTAAAAGAAAGGGGAAAATATCCAGGGTAAAGCACATTCATGAGTCTACAGGTAGGAATAATTCAACACGACATTTTCCAGTTCAACGAGAACTGAGGTGAAAAGAAAAAAAAGTGAAAAACATTAAAATATTATTTTGTTTTACAAGTTTTAGTTTCAATTGGAAAGTCATTGCAAATATGATGAAAGTGCGGCTGTTTTGGATTAGGCGAAGGTAAAAAAAAAAAAAAAAGCAAGAGAGCTTTTTGCCAAATATTCCCTTTTCCTTTTTTCCTTCTTCTCTCGTTTTTTCGTTTTTTTTTTCTCTCCATTAGAGTGGCGACAGGTGGGACAACGTGGCAACAGAGAAACCTCTGCTTAAACTGTTACAACAATGGCATGTGTGTGTGTGTGTGTGTGTGTGTGTGTGTGTGTATTTGCATGTGTGCGTGTATGTGTACATGTGTTTGTATGTGTTCATGTGTTTGTATGTGTGCATGTATGTGTGCGTGTGTGTGTGTATATTTGTGTGTGTGCGAGTGTGTGCATGTGTGTGTATGTGTGTGTGCCTGCACGCCTGCATGTGAACATCAGCATGCATGTAAACATCTATTTGTGCAATAGAGAGACTAAAAGACCATGTCCACGTGGGACATCTCTGCGTTTTAAAACAAAACCTCCATTATGTGGCGTAGAGCAGGGGTTGACACTCAGGTGAGTCATTGACTGTCAAAACCATCAGAAACCACAGTCCCATGAAAGACATGCCAGCACACTGCACCACCTGCCTCAAGCCTCCGCCTGTTGTGCTGCCGGTTGCTATAAACATTTGAGTAATTTGCGTGGAGTATGCGATACTGTAATATTTCCTTCGAGATGTTATCTGCCGCAGGCTTGGCATGCTGCCTTGTATTCAGACAGCTCGCTGCGGCCGTGCCCTTGACGGGGCTGAGTGCTCTTAGCCTGGAGCCTCGGAGCAGCATTACTGTTCAGTGAGGCAGAAGAGGGAGGTGGGACAAAGGAGAGGAGGGGTTGGGGGGGGGGAGTGAACGGGCAAGATTTCATAAGCACTTAAATGTGATGAAACCAAAGGGCATGACAAGAGATGAATAGGTGTGTGTGTGTGTGCATCCGTATGTGTGTGTGTGCATCCGTGTGTGTGTGTGTGTGTGTGTGTGTGTGTATGTGTGAACGCTGCCACATCTCATCACCTTTTCAACAGCAACGAAAAGTCTGTCCTGAGTGATGACGGTTAAACTAGCTCTCGATGAGAAAAAAAAGAGAGAGAGAAGGGAGGTGATCCATTAATGCAAATTGAGGTGAGAGCAGGAGGTCAGCCGACAGATAGCCAAGCTGCGCGTATCTGCGCGTATCTGTTCAATCTTGCTAATGAAACAGACTGCTGAGTAAACCATTTAGAGATAACAACTGATGAGTCTATATCAAGATTATTGAGTAAAAAAAAAAAAAAAAAGAAAGAAAAAAAAGCAGGATCAAAGGGCTGTCATTAGCTGGCACAGGTCATCTGTGTACGACCAAACAGTGCAGCAAACGCATCCCACGCAGTGGGCCCTAAACGCATTAACGCATGATGATGTTTGTCTTCCCTCTGGTGTGGGTGGTAATGATTTGATTTCCCTAATGCGTCGGGACGAGATGTTTCCTGATTAGGGAGAGGAGAAACTGTTCATCCCGTGGAGGGTAAGTATAGAACAGCTAAGCCTGAAAAAAAACAAAACAAACAAAAAAAATGAACATCATTGGGCTATTTTGCTTAAATACAAGCTGAGTGATAAGCTGATGGTGTTGATACAGGATTCGTATGAATAGAGACTTTTCATGTTATTATTATTATTTTAAATTCAATATCTGGAGAGGTTTGGGGAAAAAAAACAGGAAGAGGTGGAGGAAGAGAAAAAGGAGGTAGAGAAAACCCCTTCCATCCTTCACTAGGGTGGAGTTGTGTGATTTCACGGTGGACTAAGAGGGGCGCAGTGAGGTGAGAAGGAGTCTGTTTGTTTTGTCATGTAAGCCACATGTTGGTTAGAGGAGAATGTCTCTCACATGCTCCATGACCTTAGGCTTACACCCTACGCCACCTCCAGCCGGGTCTGGTTTCATCAGCAACTGGCCCCTGCACCTCATCTCTGCCCTCAGCTGACTCTTGACTTCTGAGAAAATTTACTTGTTAACACACACACGTGCATACACACACACACACACACACACACATGCACGCACACACACAGATGCATGCTCACACACACACCTTGTGCTAGATTCAGGGGGCCCTCCTTTGAATTCTATTACAACAGAGGAAAAGAACAACAGCATAGCCCTTACCCTAGCACGAACCCCAGCCCTAACCAAAAACCACTTTAATACTTCATTTTTCACACTGTTATTTTACCAGTGACAAGAAGTCCTCAATAGAATGGCCTTCTTTCAGTGCAATGTATACCTAAGTTAGCAATAACAAGCACCGAAACACACACACACGGGCGCTCAAGTGAACCTGTAGGTAAACCCTTGTACGTATGTTTTTGTTACTTCAAAAGAATCAGGGTTTTAAGAGTCTGTTAAGTTATTCCTATTAATCAGTTTCAATTAAGGAACATGTGAAAATGGATTGATATGTTCCTATAATAAAGTAGACATCAAGATGGGACTTGCAGCTGTCTGTCATGAGTGTTACTGTTGGTGAGTCATCTGTGGTTAGCATAACGGCTAATTGTTCTGCCGGTAGTTTTGAAGATCTGGTAAAGGGTGTGCGCTGCGAACCTGACTCTTATGTAAGTCAGACATGAAACGATGGCAGATATCTGTCAAAACAGAGAGCACTCAAACAATACCATCACTGTTATTTTTTAATAAATGTCAGTGTTTCATACAGATGAAAAAAGAGGTGTACTTAAGGTTAATAACAAAGCTAGGATGAAGTAATCTAGCAACAGGAGGAGAATATTTAAGGTATGTATGTAAGTACACACACATACACACTCATTCATGTATTTACACACACTCTTCAGCCTTATACAGGTAGAGTGCTAGGGGCCTGGTTACACAAAGAGAGAAAGAGAGTGCCAACAGAGGTATCATGTAATCCTCTCATAGCATAGCACGCATCTCAAGATCATACTGCCATTCAACGACACTCTTCATCACACATGATGACATGTTTTTTTTGCCTCAGCAGTATGGACTGAACACTGCCTGCTAGACAAATTCAGAGAAAAAAAACAAAACAAAACAACAACAAAAAACCTTTATGATATGATAGAGTGTAAATGCTGCCCGAGTTTATTCAGAGAAAGCAGAATAAATGGCAGGGCCTTTGTGCAGGCTGAAAGTAGGTACCTCTAATGGTTTGTTAATCCCGTCATGGCCCCCACAACTCAGTGATGGAATGGATAAAAAATGCTCCATTAGACAAGAGTATTTCCTTTGAGAAGTCTACTTGATAGAGTGTGCTGACTCCATCGTTTTAGGCTTTGGGGCAATGCCCTGGATATTTCATCTGATTTATTTGTATTATTTGCACTGTGGGATAACTGTTATTAGGGCTACCACAGCTGCCGTAAAACTAACAAATGATCAAATACGTGTTACTGTGGGTGTCAGAAACAGTTCTGAATACAGACTAGTCTATAACTTTATGCTTGGTAACAGTAGATTGCTATAGCAGTTCATTTACTGTGGTTTAAAGCTTAGCCTGATACTGATAGCTTCCTGAACCAAAAACTATAATTATTAGCATAGTTTCAAAATGTTTTTTGAATAAAGCTGTATTGTATTGTAAGCAACAATGTCACTGGGTATAATTAAATGAAGGGCAAAATTAAAAGTGAGTTCAAGTGAGTCAAAGGTGAGATGTATGTGGATACTAAATTTTGATGCAATTTATGAGAGTTAGTGAGAGAGAGAGAGAGAGAGAGAGAGAGAGAGAGACAGACAGACAGACAGAGAGGACAACATCTTATGTCCCAAAGTGGGGTTTGTCAGTTGGGTTAGGTAGAAATCACCTGTTCAAATTGCAACATATGGGACAAAGCAGGTTTACGCATACAGGTCTAGGACCTCTTTGGCAGATATCTAATTTAGGTGACAATCACATACTCTCAGAGTCATATCTCTGGTTTTATGAAATAGGCAAATAGTGCAAGTACATATTGTAGCTTGATGAAAACATGACCAGACAGTCACAGTAACAGTCACAACTAACAGCAACTAATTGATTCAGTGTGAAATGAATGAAGTTCAAAAGTTCCCCAGGGTATGTGTTGTCAGTTGAAATTATCGATGATCCTTCTTTTTTCATTAGAACTCTGCTCAAAAACAGTCATATCTCTCTCATCCCTTTGACAAACTGCCACAAATTGAGCATGGATTATTTTCATTCCATTTGTTCACAGTCTCGCAAGAAGACCTCCCAAATCCACATGCACACACACACCGACACACACATACACGCACCTAAATATGCAGAAGAAAAATAAACAAGCCTTTTCATCTCCAAAGCTTCTCAATTTCTTTTTGGTTATGAGTTAGGAGTCTATGTTACAAATTCTTTATTTTATTGAGGCAATAAATCTCTCATTACTGTGACACAATGAATTTTTTTCTTCCTTTTCTCGGTAAAAAAGCGCCATATGAATAAGCAACAGGTTTTTCATTTTTCATTTTTCCATAATATGATCTCCTGTCTAGTTGTTTCCAGTGGGGGGCTGGAATATGAAGATTGCTCATTCAGACGGGATGACCTGTGATCGCTGTTCTGACAGTAATCCCTGTAGCGCTGTCAGAAAATGTGACTTCAGCAGTCTCTGTGTGTGTGTGTGTGTGTGTGTGTGCGCGCGCGCGCGTGTGTGTGTGTGCGTTTGTGGTGACAGTAACCTGCTGAATGATTTAAGTGAAAGCTGCCCTGGTGAAACAGTGACATATGACAGCTAAGTACATCCTGTTTCTTTCAAAATTGCTCTTTAAAGTCCTTCCACACGAGTGTGCGTGCACACATACACACACACACAAGCACACATGTCTGTTGCAATGGAAACAAAAACAAAAACAAAAACAAAAAACTTTCATTCACCTAAACTAAACTGGAATAACCCTCCTTAAAGCTAGTTGAGGAATTATTGTTGGAACTGTGTTTAAAAGTATGTTTCATCATGATTTATGATGTTATAGCCTTGCTGCTTTTAAACACTGAACATCTGTACATGAACTGAATCTGAAATAGAATATTTTGCTCATTAAACTGTTTTGCACTTTGTGTCAAAAAGCATAAAATGTCAACACCCCTGTGCTTAATTTTATACTCCTCCAAACAGAAGTGGAGTAGACTACACGAGCACAAACCATCTCATTCAAATCCACTGGCCCACAGTAGCACAGTAGTGTTTTTTCTTTAGTGTGTGTGGAGAAATAAAAGAAAAGAAAAGAAAAGAAAAGAAAAAAAAAGAGCCACTTGGTGTCTGCATTTTAAGTGAGGCCAGTTTGTTCCTGTTAGACTCCCACACACCCAGGGAGGTTTCCACTAGCTCATCTGAAGAACCCAATCCCTCCCGAATTACGGGGAGCTTTAAGTGGATTATGCTGGGGTCCGTGGCCACTGAGAATCCTGCCTGGCGTGGAGACACTGGCTAGCACCTGTTTGACCACAGCTGCTCATAGAGAGAGGGAGAGAGAGAGAGAGAGAGAGAGAGAGAGAGAGAGAGAGAGAGAAAGAGAGAGAGCAAAGGATAGTGTCGTCATCCTCCTGAGGTCTGGGTTGTTCCGCGGGACCCGCTCGGAGCAATTTACGCCACGTTCCTGATTCATCTTTAGAGCTGTAGTGTTTGCAACAAATGTTTTTGTTCTGCCGCAATTATTGTAATTTAAGCTAAAATACATGATCTAAAGCTAATAATCTGACTACTTTCTTTGTGTTAGCAGCTGACACGACACTACCTCATCTTACCTGGCAAGTGCATGCTGTATATCATAACACAAGCCTACTTCAAAAGCTGTCTCTATTACTTTAACGAGACCAGTCAAAAAATCAACAGTGTTTAGACTAATTCAATTACATGATTACTCCGAACCAGGAGAGCAATAAAAGCTGCAATTTAAGGGGAACTGGGCTTTAAAACATACTAATGAAACAGATGTCTTTTACGTGGCTCAAAGAGCCTGTTACACTCAAAAACACCACTGTACAAATATGGAAAAGAGGAAAAATCCAGCGTGTTCCTCTGAAGAGATTAAACACACAGTTACAGTGAAAATAATAACATCTGACATGCCAATTCACTGAAATGAGAGTGGGGCAGCCCATGTCCTAATGGTTATAGAAACGGACTTGCGACTGAAAGGTTGCTGGTTTGATTCCCAGGACCAGCAGGAAAACATCCATGGCTGAAGTACCTTTGGGCAAGGTACTTAACCCCCAACTATCCCCTGGGCACAGGTGCGCTGCCCACTGCTCCTGCACATACTGGTTGTGTGTGCTCACTACTGGTGTGCAAAGACAGGTTAAATGCTGAGGTCAAATACACTGCTCACAGTGTGCGTATACAGTCTCAGAGATCATCTCTGATGAGAGGGAAATAGTTTTAATTCATTTATTAATATTGGTTCATTCATTTTCTGATGCCATCTTTGTGAAATACAGGTTTTGGTGAATACAGAATTGTTTGACGTCTCCCATTGAAAGTCACAGTGCAAACACACAGTGCAGGTGCACAACACTTAAGGCTTAAATGCTACAGTGTTTACACACAAGATCTGACATGACATCATCCATCTCTCCCACATGACTCACCCTACCAACACAAAAGACGAGTTTTTCACATCACTGGATGTCGTTTATAGCCTAGGTTTGAGCTTAAATAGCCTAACCATAGGGATTACGATTCACTGATTAGTCACATGTTGAAGCTCATCATTTAATCCTATTGAAATGTCAACACTGTACCCAATTTTCCCACCTATTCAACGCTACCAAAGACTGTGCCAGGTCAAAACATCCCAAATTTATATAATATAAGGTCATGCTCGCAATTAATTTCTTTGACAATTACTGAATCTATTTCTGCACTATAATGGTTTTTGAATCTCTGTTCAGGATACTCCTTGGTCTTGGTCAGAATACAAGACTAACTCAATGCCTGGGAAACCAGTTGAAAGTGTCGCAGTTTCAGCCAAAGTCATTGCAATGCAAAACTGA
>NC_044496.1:25716271-25753771 GCF_902362185.1 Chanos chanos
TATGAAGTAAATCATTTTTTAAGGAGAGTTAAGGTGAGGGAAACATGACTGTAAATATGTTTATGTGTTAGGAGCTGAACACAATCAATAGCTCCCCCAGTTCCCCTCTCATGAACAGAGTAAGCATGGAACAGGATTGGATCTCTCTCTCCCTCACTCTCTCCCTCTCTCTGTCTCTGTCGACAAGTGCGCTTTCCCAGTGATTTATAAAACAGCCACAAACATTTATTAATGCATGAGCAAGGAGTTAATAATAGTTCATAATTATATCACAATTTTTTACACATTTCTAAATATTTATGAATGCTGGGATTAAACACCAAGTGAGAGGACAAGTCCCTTAAACCTTTTGGTTCATTAATAAATCATTTAATATATTCTACAACTATTTTCTTATTACACATTTCTTAAATGCAGAACTTTTCTTAGTAAATGTAACAAAGGTCCCATAAATTACTAAACATGTCTATGTACCCACAGTTCAGTACATTTTTTTTTAATTAAGCCTGACTCATACCATTTCCTTACTAATCAAAAGCCATAACCAAGCACTTTGCAGCCTGTTGTGTAAGATGCATAACCTGCTTGCAGGCAAAGTAGTATCATAAATTAAAAACAATTATAGGCTTGTATTAAGGCTGAGTTGTTTGTGGACTGTGTGTATGCATGTAGGATAATATATGGTGAAGGGTGGGCGTGAGCAGAACTGTATAAATCACTCCTCTCCTTTTGCATCATACACACACACGCGCGCGCACGCTCACACACACACACACACACACACACACACACACACACACACACACACACACACACAAACACACATTCACATACACACACACACACACACACACACACACACACACACACACATACATACATACATACATTGTAAATCATAGTATGGTGTCTGGCGTCACATTCCCATACAAACTCCAGAGACACTGTAATTCACAGGGTGTCAATGAACATAACACCTCAAATTACATATGAGTTATGCTCAATCACACTGTACTTTTGAGAATTATGTCAGCTCTTAATCATTTCATGAGATGAAACTTTCATTCAGGACAAAGCACTCTCAGACATGTGAAAGAAACAGTCCTTAAGAACCCCCTGATCTTTAAAGCCATGAAATTTGACTGGGTCTTCAGGACGACAGTTAAAAAGACCAACATAGGTGTTCTTAAAATTAGTCAAAGGATTAAGAACAAAAAAGTAGCAGAAGAGAAAAAAGAAGGAGCAGATAAATTAGCGTCAAACAGTTTGACTCCATAAAATTTGAACATTGTTAGGGTCATTTCCCTGATTCAGTTAGTCACATTTTCCATAATTCATTCACTGGTTTCACTCAGTTCTTTCCAAATAATTCCAGTACATCACTCATTCGTGGCGATCTGGCAGGAGTCTATCTGTCAATGGGAATTAACAGTTTTCCAGAGATTGGAATGACAGGGGGTTGCTCTGGCGTTGTGATGGTCTTTCAGGATTGGGCATGTGTTCTTCCGCCAGTTTAGGGGTGAAAAGGTAAGCTTTGTTTGATGAGCAACTTCATCCAATAGTACTTTCACTGGCTGAAAAGATGTGGCCCCATCTATCCATGTCACTCATGTCATTTCTCTGCTTTAGACTTCAACGCTTCGCTTGAGAGCGTTTTTAGGTGGCTCCGGATAAAGCGGGAAAGGAAAGGATTAAAAAGCGTTGCTAAGAAATGAAAGGCAATAATAATAACAGTACAATAACCGCATACCAGGAACAATTTAAACACATTACAACATCCATCAGCAGGTGTGAATAACAGCTTTCACCTGAATTCCAACTGGGGAAAAAAAAGGAAGAATGGCTGTATGAGTGGATTTTAATGTCACAGTTGACGTATTCATTTAAAAAGGCACTCCTGCACACCTGAAAACATTACGTAATCTTTTTGTCTTGACTGAAGAAAAATGGATATTGACTTATCAGAAATGTTCTCATTTTGAAGTTTTAATATTATGTTCCGCCCTGTATGACTTAACATGTGTGTTGGCCTGTGTTCATTCCTTAACACTGGTCTGTCTGACTGAACACGAACAGTGTAGAACAAATGTTTGCCATAGAATCCATCATTTGGTGTCTTAATTACTCTGTCAAATCTAACAGGTAATTGAAAAACATCAACAAGTTTTAAGTGAAGCTGGCTTTGTGGAAAGTCAGAGCTGAGTTACGATTGCACTCTTTTGCTTGTTACAGTCAAAGTAAGGGGTTCATATAGTGCTCTGAAGCAAAGTTAAACAACTCATTTGTTTATATTAAAGACATAGTTGTCAATATATCATTGCCTTTTCTTGTATAACTTGGAAATTTCCTTCCTTTTCATGACCTGCCAAGATAAATCTATACTGTAAAATCAAATGAATCAACTTTGTTTGAATATTCGGTTAATTTAGAAACATCCACTTGATTCAAAAAGGACCACAAGTTTACAAAATGTTGTCAAATACAGTTGACTAATTAGATTTTGAATAAATAAAAAAAAAAAAAAATCACAGACAGACATCAGTCACTGTGAGAGAGAGAAACCCATAAGCACAGGGAAGAGACTAGGATAAAAGACCGTGGAGAAATCAGAGCTGCTGAGAGTTTGTTGGGGGCAGGGAAGATAATGTTTTAGGGTGATTCATAGGCTGAGCAATGATTGATGTGTGTGGATGTTATAGTGCAAACAAAAGCCAAAAAAGAAGCTGAGGAACAACTCCCAGCATTAATCTGTCACACAGGGGCACTGGTCTCCCCAGCTCTGGCACCACCCAAGGACTTTTGGCTCTTCTGCACATCAAATGCACATCAAATATCTTACAGTTCCGGCTCACTCTGACCTTTTTCAGAAGAGAACGTGATTTATTCCCATGAAGTGGATATGATTAATCCTTCTGAAGTGGTTATGAGAAATTGCTTAATTCCTGGTATTATAGTAATGGAGGTTATTTCTGCTTAAGACTCGAGGCGAAGGCAGGTTGCATTGAGCCTCAAGTACAGAACAAAGGTTAACTGAGCAGAGCAAAATGTGAAGCAGAGCAAATTCATTTTCTTTCCGTATAAACAGTATGAAAGCGATGAGTCATAAATAAAGATTGTTGTCGAGAAGAATCATCCTTGACTGATTTGAAGTGATACAGAGAGTAAAGCTTGAACCCATATCATACGCTCTTTTGGCAGCATGTCCTTGCAAAAACATTAATCATTTCTTTTGTCCAGAGACTACCTCCATATTCACACAGTAAAGTCATGTCTCCTTATGACACATCCAACTGTGCACACAGGTGTGAACAGTAGACGGTTTACAGATGCCATGTTTGCTTGTACTTGCTATTTAGACTCAAAAGCAGGAGATTATGCTGAAAAAAATCTGAGACTGATCCCCTGTTCTCCCATGGTTTAAAATGATAGGAATATCTGATCCACATGCACTGATTTAGCTTACGCTTCATTGATTTGACTCAGCCTGGTGTGAAATAATCCCCTTTTGCATACATTTGATTAAACAAGCCGAGTGAAAAAAAAAAAGAACTCAGGTACAAGACAAATAATAACTGGGTTTAAAAAGGAACTGAGTCAAAGGTCACTTTTTGACTGAATACAACAAGCTCCCACATGCCATGATTTGTGTGGACAGTGGGTCTTGGACAGGTCTTAAGAGACCAGCAGAACTTTGGTCGAGTCCGGAACTGCAGACCGCTTCAAATGCTCTGTAAAAATGCACGTGAAGACCTCTGAGTTTCCCTCAAGGGAAGAGATTAAAGCAGAAGGAAGTGAAAATAAGGAGCCATTCATAACGTTTAAAATGACCTTTTTTCCCTGCAGGCTTCATCTAGTGACAGACTTATTCTCTGACTGATGGGGAGAAGGGCATCTTTCAACTACTTTTACCTGGAGTGTTTATTTAAAGGCAGCACGAATGCATAATCCAACACTAGCCAGCAGGAAGCCAGCGGAGCCCCAGTCTTCCTCTGTTTCCACAGTGACAAACGAGATCAGAGATGTCACATGAATAAAACAGGACCCATCAGCCAGAGTGTTAAAATCAACGCTGACATGTGACAATAAGGAGGTTGTACTGAATGCACTAATACACTGGTGCAAACAGATGAGTAAGAAAACAGATGTAAAAGTGTTTTTAAGTCTGATAATTTCATCCGCAGAACATTAAGTGGAAAGGATTAAAAAAAAAGAAAGAAAGAGAGAAAAAACAAAACAAAACAAAACAAAAAAAGAGAGCGGTGGTGCAGGCTTGGAGGCGAGCCAAGCCGGGCTTTGGAAAACTTCCAGTGTGGATGATGTAATTGCAGACAAAGTTGTTCTGCTGCTTTGGCAGTTACAGAAAAAAAAAAGAGTGTTTTTCTCCCTAGCCCCCCCCCCCCCCCCCTTTTTTTTTTTTTTTTTTTTTTAAGGGGTGCCTGTGCAGCAGGTGAAACATAACAATTGGGGGATTCATTTCATGTGAACATGTCGCTGTGCCCCCCACCTCACCCCTCCACCACCACAACCATTACCAATCGCTTGTGTCATCAGCACTGATAGTGAACAGGCATGTCATTTCCCTCCTCCTATAAACTACAGGGACACCCCATACTCCCTCCTCAGTCCTCTTTATCCCTAACTTAGCCACAGTGAGGGACAGCAGCCTACCAGTCTAACTCCACAACCTTGGCTCGGGTCCAGGAGCAAACAGTAAAAAAGGACAACATTGAGCACGGGCTATGGGCTGGAACAGTGGTGACCCTAAATTCATTCCATTTCAATGCACTCTCAGCTCTTTTACATCTCAAAAAACACGTAACCATAGTCACTGCTGATCAATTTTACATGCTGAATCCATTAGTAGTGATTACCGTAAAAATTGCATAAGTTGCGCCACACATGCGTAGTATGAGATAATGGTAAAAGTTGGTAGATGGAATATTTTGGTGCATGCACACGAGTGTATTGCAGTACAAGCATGTAGTACTTTGTTCAAATGTAACTGGTAATTATAGAATGATTACTGAAGTTCACAGGACAGTCCAATGCTATACAGTTGCTGACTATTAAAATTAATAGTCTTGACCAAATAGTTTGCTGATTTGCACAAAGAGATGGGTGAAATGGAAATAAATGGTTTGAGATTTAAAAAAATGCGTTATAAGTGAGAGCGAATGGGAAACTAAGTTAAACGTGCTTTTTGCAACCATGAGTGGATTAAATCGAAAAAAAAAAGGGCTAACTTCGTTTACACATGCAGCGTTTACACAAAAGCAGCACGGCAGTGCAAGGCATGAGTCATTGAGCTGAAATGGAGGAGTTTGCTGAGCGACCAGGTGTGCATTGTCCTGTCCAAATGCGCAATCACACCCATTCAAAGAAATCCCCATTCACTCAGGCTGACGGCTGCATTGTCTCGGCACAGGCCTCGGCAAATAGAGATGATGATTTTGATTGCATTGTAAACTAAACACGGAGCTGCGAGAGTAATTTGTGTTCTCAATGGGACTGTACAATTCAAATACTGCCTCTCACCTTCAAATAATCAGTTAACTCTATCCCTGAAGTCTAAACAGTCATCTTCACAAGAATGACGGATTGCTTTACCTTGCCACACAGTGAAATCTGCTTTGTAAAGGAGGAGTGTAAAGACACACACCCCACACACACACTCGCTCAAAGGGTTGCTGGATTAAATGGCTAAAATGATCAATGTCACTATATCCTTTGCTGACTGCTGCGATGAAGCTCACCAGGTCCACTGTTATGTGTATGCTCTTTGTACAACATCGTTAAATACATAGGCTATTTTATTCTCTTGCATTAAATGGAGAGTTACTGTTTCCTGATGATTATCTGCAATTGGAAACATTACTCGTAAAGTATTGGCTTTCCTTTTTTTTAAATTTTTGAGCACCACTTTTACTTCTCGGTGCCCACAGTTTTGTTGTTGACTGTTGGAGAATAAACAGAAGGCATGCTGCCTTTGTCTTTTATTATTAACATTACGCACCTTACTAGATATTTTCATTAGTGCTTTGGCCCACTTGTCCAATACCTGCACAGATGCTTTAGAGCACCTTTGCCTATGAGAGAGATCACAGATATAGATATCACAGGCTGTGTCTGTTGAATAATGTGAACATTATCTGAATGATCTGAACCCCTGAAACTCACAGTGGTCTGAAACAATAATTAGCCAGTCTGTCAACTTTAAGCCTAATAAGACAGTTCACAAGACAGAACTGAGGGTTTCCTCATGTCCTCTTTTAAGTCCACTTGCTTCCACATAGTTGAGGCCATAGATTGAGCCGATTTTTTTTAGACTAAGTACAAAGATGAACACAATGCCAGCTGTAAATTGCACTATCAATGTATCAATCTGTTTGTTTGAGGAGAAAACCAAAGATATAGATTCCACTTTGCCAAGTTATGTGACCATAAATTAGCACCTAATTCAGGTTACCAGTCTCCAAGGACATTTGTAAACAAAGCTACAATGATAAATTGTATAAAAGTAACCATATAACTTTTTTTAATAGTTGAAATTATAATTTGTAAGTAATTGGTGGTAAGCACTTTCACAGCAATATTAAAAATTAGCATTATTACAATGAGATTAAGAAAAGAAAAAAAAATGGTAGCTGTATAAGGCAGTAATGGCAATAAAAGCTTAGAGACTGTGGCTTGGGTTATCAGATAAGACTACTTGCAAATAAATTTCATTTCAGCAACTTCCATCACTTACACCAAGTTGCACTTGGTGTAAATAACATGAACATGAAACTGGTGAATAGCATGATATTATGCAATATCATATTTGCATATCTGCAGTAGTTAGAAGATATATGGAGATGTCGAACATGCGCGCACACACACACACACACACAGTATAGTGGTATTTGTGAGCAGTAATTTTATGGAAGTTGAACAAGTAGAGATTTGCCCTGGTTCCCATCTTGAATTATGATCAGTTAAACAGAGCAAAAAATGAACAAACAATCAAAGAACAAAGCTATGATTGAGTGTTTTTTTAAGGCAAAGGTTATGGTTGGAAACAGAAATGATAAATGATTTTAATTGTTTGGTAGTTCCATGGGAAATACCACATCAGATAGAAACCTTTGAAAAAGGTTAAATATGCCTGACAAATAATTCAACAAATCTGTGAAAATATTCCTTGCCCACTTAACATCTACAAAGACTAACTCGAGAACAGGAGAAACAGACCAGACTTAATAGACTCCCCTTCCAGGAAGAGCTGCCCTTCAGCACACAAGCTCTCTGGTCCTGGAAGGTTTTCATTCGCTGTCTCGTCACTGTCAGCTACACTTTCCCTCCTTTAATGGCTAGGCCCAGGTGTGCTTAGAACAGTCTTTGTCACAAATCAAACTGGTCTGCTTCAACAAACACACAGTATATCTGCAAACAAGGCCATGAATCTCCCCTGACCTGGTAACAATGATTTTGTAAGTAACGCGAAACACAAAAATACACAAAAATGATGAATAATGTTGAACTATCTTTATACGCAACATGTTTTCAAAGACAAAATGCACTGTTTCTATGTTTCATTCAAAACTAAAATATATATGATGAAAAATAAAATACATTAGTCATAAAGCAGTTGTTTGAAAACAATGCTCTCCATGTCCTCCTAGAGTGCTGTAAATCTTACAGTTCAATGGATGCATGACAGTTCAATAAAATTATAGGCTTTGATTGGTTCAATGTAATATCGTTTAACTCAAACCACAAATGATGAAATATTTAAGCGCTCTCTTGATTCACAATTAAATTCATTGGACAGCCATGACAGGTAGAAAAATATTTGTGACAGTTTTTATCATGCTAAGACTTTGAGATTAATGAAAGTATAGAGACACTTTAGCAGAAAGACTGTCGAGTGGTGTAACTTGCCAGTGGACTGTGACTGTAAGAATTACGCAGCCCAAATATCCAAAATTACACTCAGCTCCTCTCTGAATAAGACACGTGCTGTTATTGGTCACCAGAGAAGATTCTGGGCACCTTCAGCGGAGAATGGTTTCTTTAATGAATCAGCTCATAAAGAGGAGAAAGGTTCAACACTTAAAACTCCTGAAAATCAGCCATGCCACTAAGCCACTCAAGTAATTACGCTGCGCCGCTACTTTCTTCGAAATAAAAATAATGTTTACTTTCCAATTATGAACAAGTAATGGCCTTAAAAGATCACAGGGCAATCCCCACCGTGTTTTTCTTGGATTCTTAATGAAGCTGCAATTCAAGTTCAAACACACATATTAAGAGAAACATGCAAGTGTCAGACTGCAGTAAAAGTCCATTGATTCAGAGATTCAGTTACATCTCTTAGGACATTTTAAAGGGGTTTTTGCTTTACAAAGATTCAATTTTCAGAACATTCAATGCATGCAGGCTGGCTTTTCATCATTTCAAAGACTCAAATTTTTAGAAATTGAGTTGGATTTGACCTAGCACTCGTAATGTTGGAATATTATTTTTACACCTCACAAAAATCTGTACCTCGCCAATAAGAGAATTGTGCAGAATAAACCAAACTGAGAACAAATCTTTCCTGTGCAGTGACAGTAAGAGTGAATTACAAAATGATTAGTTAAAATGATTAATTAAAACAGCTCCTTAATGCTTCTGATTATAATGGCAAAACAAACCCTGGAATACCCCTCTCCCCCCCCCCACACACACACAAAACATTACTGTCCAAAAATGTTTTTTTTTTTTTTAAGTCAGTAAAATAAGGGTTAAATGTCAAAGCTTTAATGGTTGGAATTTTTTTCAGAAAGTTGTAGGGAACTGTTGGTAATTTACTGTTTGAAACTGTATATTATCAAACACAGTAAAAGAATCGAAATGTCATAACAGAGTACAATACTCAGAAACTCTGTTTTACCTTTTAATTTTTACAATATTTGTGCAATTAGTTTTCCTAAGCCAATAAGTTGAAATGTCTTCTAGACACACACACACACACACACATACACACACACACACACACACATTCGTATGGATTGAGGCATTGGCTCCAGACCCAAAGTATTAGGACTACTATGGTGGTTTAGTAATTACTGCATGTGAAGAATGAGAAGCAGTTGAGAGAGCGAAGATAAAGTGAAGCCTTGGATAGTTGCTCTTTTTCTCTTTCTTTCTTTCTTTCTTTCTTTCTTTCTTTCTTTTTCTCTCCCTCTCTCTCTCTTTCTCTCTCTCTCTCTCTCTCTCTCTTTCTCTCTCTCTCCTTCCTTTCTGTGCATAGAACAGCAGGATGGCCACCTTCAAACATGGCACAGAGCTAGTGTGACCTAATAGCAATAAAATGCCAAATAAAAGTTATGGACAGCTATGGCCATGTAGCACTGTGGCCATGGAACACAATGGATCATGGTTATGGAATGGATGATGTCATCACACAGGCGGGCTATCGGTCTAGCTCTGCTCCCTGTTCTTAACTTGTTCAAAATAATTATTAATTGATATTTATGCTCCATGATGTCATGTCGGTTTGTGACCTTGAAGGCACAAAGAAAATGTTCAGAGCTGAGAGAAGTCAATGGATAGAATCCCATTATTGTCAAGGTGAACTCATTCAGAGATCAGATTTATGGTTGTCTTTCTACAACATCGTTATTACAGAACACTGTTAATATGATATCAACCTTAAACAGAAATTTTAATGCTTAGGATTAAAAAAAATAATTTAAGGTTAGGATTTTTCTTGAAATGAAACAATTTCTAAAAATTTTATTCGTGCAAATGTCATTTCGTTAATCACTATTTTAAGGTATTAAAACATATTAATATCACTCACCTAATTCTGAGGTACTTGCATTCTCTGCCAATGCCATGCTTTAACAAATAGCCACAATAATAGCACCTTCTTTTTCATACATATCTTCAAAGAAAAGCTTGTCAATATTTTTGTCTATTATTAACCACTTAGTTGATATGAAATACAGGGAGTAAGACTTTTTAGAGGCTGTGATTGCACAAATAAAATAAAATGTTCATGTGTATAATCAGTGCAAATTATATTACTGAGATGATATATTGTATACACAATAAGATAATTACGCAATTTCATAGCAAGTTACCTGCATCACAAATCACTTTTTTCTCTGACGCTTTGCCCTTCATTGACTTTAGCCACTGGGTGCTTATTGGCTGTCAGCATGAAACATGCATGGACCATATTTCACAGTTCTGTATATGTTCTTGGCAGGATATAATTTGCCTTGGCAGTGTTAAATCTGTCAGTTTTCAGATCCTCTCCTCTGAGGTCTGACACTGCAGAGTCTTGTGTTAGAACACTGATAGTTATGCTTTACGTTTGTGTTTATGGATTTTGCTGTGAAAACATGCTATAAGAGACAGCAATGGCCTGAGGGTTGCCTGCTCTAACCTTAAACCCAACCACCCCCACCCCCACACTACACCCCCCCCCCCCCACCCCCCCCCACCTTCGATATTCAGCTTCAGTGTTCAGATTGGTTTAGACACTCCTGTATGGATGGTTTTTGGATACCGCAACAGTGGAATTCCTAAAATACTGAGGTATATCACAGACTCCTTTGATGTAAGATCACCCCCTACTGTTAAAATGAATCAATACCTCTGCTACTGAACAGATCATATGAGAGCAGGCTCGAAATTCTATATATAATGGGTTACAGGTTCCTAAGTATTTTTATATTAGTCTGGTTGATGTGTGTTTTATGCAGAGGTCAAAGGAGGTGATGTTAATATACTCAGTCCTCCTGGACCAATAATCTTGTTTTTCTAACTGCGATGAAAACTTTCTATCAAACATAATGTACCATCTGTTCAGCTGGCTTTAGGTTTTGGTTTGAGGAGACAAAGCAAGCTGCGGCAGAGCTTAATGGAAGCCATAGTAAAATAAACGGACATTCAGTGGCTTTAGGTCCATCGTGGTTGCCAGGCATTTCTAAAATCCCTCAGAGATTGGTGTAACTGTAAAACAAAGAGTTCAAGAACAATCACTCCCTCTCTCAAGCTCTGGTGAAGGGGGATGCTAGGAGCCATTGGCAGGACAGAGGGCGGCCCTCAGTGGCCAGCACGGCCCCTTAGTCCCCATCATCATGGAGCTCCGTCACCGTGGCGTCGCGTGACATTCTTTCCCACAAGCAGTCACATAGTTGCAGCGTCTCCTCATGCAGAGGGGCCTGGGACCTGCCAACAGGCGGGGGACACTTCAAAGGCCAGCCGACCCACAGCTGCAGCCTGTCGCTCCTGCAGCCCAGCTCCAGTTTGTAATCATTATTAAAGGCTTGGCCCCAGAGGCATCTCTACCGCTGTTCGCACTCCCGCTCTCCCCCCGGCCCTCTCTTAGCAGACCCTCCGAGAGTCTTCTCTCAAGGCGACTCCAGTTACCCTGCGGCTGCTGGACTACAGTGGGCCTAGAGTGGTGGGCTTAACCCTTTCATCAGGGCAAGACCATGCCAAGCTCCAGTCTGCACCTATAAGGCCACCCTTCGCCCTGATACAACACCTCTACCAAGACAACCCATGGCTTTCAGGGTAATACATGTCTGTTACGCAATAAGATATATTACCTGTGCTGAAAGACCATGTGACCTGGGTGTGTTAGTGCCTCACCACAAGCAGAGCTTTTTTAAACCAGCAAACCTGAAGGTTAGGCATGATATGACAGAACTTACGGTAGATACTTAGCATGTGTAGATAGACTTAACGCCCTAGTGTACACAGAGAGAATTAACATTAATATCCATAATCAATTTATGGATTAAATATAAATATTGTAATATCTAATCCATAAGGTAAAATATTACTAAACAGATGCTACCGACATTTGGAGAGATCCATCCTTCCGTCATAGATGCAATTTTTTACCAGACGGCAGATAACGAGACATGCTTTTGATACAGCCTTGATGTATTTTTGTTGTTTTTGCACTTATGGGGCTCTTTAGGATAAACTGAGTCAAACATCTGTATAGTTTATTTAGTGACTGACTTCTCTGTTCACACACCATTAGAAGATATTATAGTTGACCAACAATCCGTGTCTCTGCACGTCAGATGTTTTTCCATTGGTAGGCCGTCTATAAGTCACTTACATTTCCAAGAGCTTGCTTTATTTCTTCTTATTCATCACATACATGACGCACAGTTCGTAACACATGCTAAGACAGAGATAAATTTCCAGACATCCTTGGACATTGGATTAAGAGTACAACCTGGTGCTGTAGGGCTTTTATGATTTATTTTTTTATCAAAAGAGCACTGTATGAAAATTGATAAAATGCATTTGCTTCTGCAAGGATCAAGCTGCTTCCAATCTTCAGCAATAAACTATGAGTCAGACATGATCTCTATTAGGGCAGGGTGGTCTTGCACTCTGCTTCTGTCTGGCCTGGGGAGAGCTGAAAAGAGAAGGCGTCTCTTATTAGCTTGTTAGCACCGTAACAATGAAAGGAGAATTTATAGATACAATGTTCAGCTTATATAATCCCTGGGAAACTCTATCCTCCCTTATTACAACAGCACAATATGTGGTGGCTCCCACTAGAGCTTTCACGCTTTTCACTCTGTGAGGCTGAGTATTTAAAGGCTAAAGCATAAGACTCACAGTGGTGTGGTTGCAAATCAGCAGCAGTTTCTTATCTGTAGCCCTAACAACGGTTTCACAAAAACAAACCATGCCTCACCCGAGTAAGTTTTAGAGATTTGTTTAACGGAGACAAGTGATGATGACAACTGACACATAGTCCAAGTAAAGTCAGAAATGAAGAGTCCAAATGAGCCCTAAAGTTGTATGACTGCCATTTTGAAGCATTGTGGCAATTTGATGCAAAGCCGAGGAAAGCTCAGGTCAGATACAGACCATGGAAAGGCTTATTAAACATCTTAACCATGTAAAAAGATATAAGTACTATAGTCTGTATGCTGTGGTTCAATACATATCTCAGGGTCTTAGAGTAAACTTATGAATGAGTTGAGGATGGTTGTGATCCTAGGCTCAACAGGCTTTAGGATTGTGCTTCTGTGCATGTGGAGTTGGGTGGATTAGGGGAAGGAAGAAAACCTCTGAGCCTTGGCAAATCAGAGAATATCTGCTAGTCAGGCCAACAGGTGATGTCACCTAGTGGGGCATGATGGGATCAGGCAACAGTAAAGCAGTGGATAGTGATGAGGATTTCAGAAGGAGGTAGTATGGTGGGGGTAAGATGTCAGTACAGCCTTAGAAAAAGGATAAGAGACTGCAGACCAAGAAGGAAGTGCACCAGCTGTAATCTGTTGAGGAAAAAAACAATGTGGGTATGTGTGTGCTGGAGTAAACCACTCCACAAAATTGTGGGTTGTGTAAGTTGGTCAGTGAGGCGGACAAGACCCACTGCCATGAGCAGCAGGTAAATACATAGAATAGGCATGTGTAAGGCATAGCGGAATCGGATACAAGCAGAGGATGATGGGATAAGGTACTGGTGAAGAGGTGGTAGAATGACTGTGCAATCTAAGAACATTACGGCAGAGACACTCTGGACTGGAGGGAGGTAGCTACCAGTTGAAAGGCCAGCACAACCTGTGCAGAAAAAATATTTGTTTGAAGTGGGTGTGATAAGCAGGCCAGGACAGAGAGGAATGGGCAGGGTAGGTAAGACTGGGTGGAGCAGAAACACCCAGAGATGCATACTGGGTTATGGGAATGTGTGGTCTGTACACAAACAGTGTAAGATCCTCCTCTTTGGGTGTTGAGTGAAGGTGTCGGGATCCATAGTCCAGATGATGAACTGGACTGGGAAAATCCCCTGGGGTAACTGATCCTTTTCTTGCAAAGTCCTGCAAACGCCTGGAAACAATTTATCATCAAAAATCTCCAGGTTGGTTTTCCACCTCAGCAGGTGAAATAATGAGACTGTGTGCAATGAGAATGAAACTACAATCTGCACAGACAATTAACCTGAGAGTTACAAGGAACTGGAGATGTCTATACGGGTGCTGATTAGCAACGAGATTGCGTTACAGGTGTGGTAACCTGAAAATGAAGTTACCAATTACTCTGTGAATCAATATCTATTCATCTTTCACTCCTAAGTGTAGCTTCTCTATGAATATGTGAAGTCTTGAAGGTTTGACCACTACGGCTGGTGAGGGGCAGTACTATGTTAGCCTTCTGATTCATGGTTGTAAGACGTTTTCTTTGTTATTGACAGACTCATTGTCAATAACAGCAAACATATGTGAGTCATGGCTTCCAGTAGAGCAGTGATTACAGCACCGTGTGTATGAGGTGAAATAACAATCATTAGTAATTCTGCTTTCCCGTCTAGCCCATCTGGAAATTAGCAATTTCCCGCGAGTTTAACGGCTAGCATGCCATATATGACCCAGTTGTTTCCGTATAGCGCCTTGGGCAGCTGATATACGTAATATCCTTGAATCATTAAAACAACAGAGATCCTCTAACAATAAGTATGTTGACAGACGTTGGTTCTTCTCTTTTCCAGGTGTGCCATGGTTGTAACACTTTGGCTGGCGTATGATAACCATTCATTAAAGATTCCGTGCTCTGACAGGAATGCGATGTGAGCAGTGATTTGTTCCGCTGTTCAGCTGTCTGCATACACCAGTGATAAGTCATGTGTTTGTAACTCAAGGGCCTTTTCCATGAGAGTGCCCCCCTTGTCCAGCAACACTATGTAAACATCTATCAACTCCACTGTCAATGTGCTGTAAGTACATCCTATACTTAAGTAGTTACAAACAGGGAGATACTATAACTGACAAATCAAAACACTACATTTACAAATGACATCACACTGTATAGGCTTTTTTACATGACAACATGACTATATGGCTGAAGAATAAATTTAAAATCCACGAGATATTAATGATAAAATCAAATTTCTCTTATTATTTAGAATGTGTTGCCTTCCTTAGATGGAATCAATTTGTTACCTGCATTGACCTTATTGAGCATATTTCAATGCTTTTATTTACTTCAGGACTTATCTCAAACTCATCTCTTCAATGTAAACACAGCTGGTGTTTGATACTCATACGTTTATTTGCTCTGATAACACATTTGCTTTATTACCACGATTCATAATGACTGGAACTCTCAGACTTTGAGATAATGCCTTAACTGTGGTCTGAAATTGTTTTGCTATGATAACAATGATGAAAATGTGGATAACTTCATCAGTTGACAGCATAACAGCATAAAACCACACTGCATATTCAGCTGTATTTGAATGATGCAAAACAGTACTTTATGTGCTCTGTCTTGGTCAATAAAAACGATGAAATTGGCACACAGCTATGGATAAGCTTTGTGAATGCTGAACCACGTCTGCTGTCAGAGCAACAGCAATATCTACAGATTTATGTCTTATTGCACCACAATTACATAAACAGTCTGAACAAAAGCCTATTGTAGAGTGACAGTGAAAACAAACTAATTGAGAGAACACCCAAAGTGGCTGCGCAGAACTAATTGTTCTAGAACGTTTGGCAGTGCAGTGCAGAGCAGAACAGTGCAGATAAATTCAGTACCAGTGTGAGCTGTACTAAAGCTCAAGCTTCAAGGAAACTCCAGTCTAATAGTCATACATCATAACTATTAGACTGGAAACCCAGGTCAAACATCTTATAGAAAATGGCCAAACATCATACATGAACTTCTAGCAATGATGTAGGCCACTGTCATTTCTCTGTGTTTAAGTGCAAGAAAGATGTGAAGTGTATGAGTGTGGATTTGTGGGCCAGATTAGAGCTCCTCAGGACACAGTGACATATTCAAACAGATGTAGAAACCCATGCTGGACCACGCTGGTCACCTTCTCTTTTGTCTTGTTGATTTGTTTATTTTTGGTTTCTATATAATCAAATGCCTCTTGAGCTCTGGGAGTAAATGCTAGACATAATATGATGGTGGCAACGGATGACAGACAGGCGGAAAGAGAGAGAGAGAATGAGAGAGAGAGATATTAGACCCCCCAGACGTGTTGCACAGGGCATGCTGGGATGGGATGCCTCACGTCTCTCAGTGGTCCCTGTGGCACGAGCTCCAACCACTTAACAAGCTCCTTCCAGTTGTTCCTGGCCTTGACCCTTTGTGCTCTTAAGACATGCAGGCACACGCGCATACACACACACACGCACACACACACGCACACACACGCACACACACACACACACACACACACACATACACAGACGAAAAGCTGAGGGAGACTGATATCAGCTTCTGCATTCTGTCATACTGCATGTAATTCAATCAAGACTTTGTGTCAGCCATTCTTTGAACAGTGCTAAGGTCTAAATATACTCCTACTACACAGACCTCTTTCACAGAGTTACAACAGACATGGCTTTGACTCAGAGTTTAATTTTAAATGATAACTTTGTGAAGATTAATGTAAAGGGTCAGTCCAGATGACACAAAGGTTGTATCCAAAATAAATAAATAAACTTACTGGCACATAAAGAACTGCATGAATGAATTTTGAGATCACTAGTGTTGTTGCTGCATTTGTCATGATGTACACAATTGTCCCTCCGAAGGGAGCAGAATTCTCAATGCTCAGACAGATGAAGTAAATATTCACTGATCCCTTTACTTTCATCTTTCTTTGAAAAATTTTTTGATTTTATTTCTTTGGGGGTGTCATATGACACCAAAATCACACTGTAAAGATATACTATTCTGTACTGTAATTACATATCCATATTTATAGATGTTAGATATTACAGAACCATATTTATTCTACAAAACACCAATGCTGAGTACAGTGTGAGGAGAGTTTAAGAGCAGGTCATTTGGCTTTTGGACATCTAGTGGAACCTTCCAGAACAGTAAAGTACAATGTGAGGTCTCTTAGATGTAGTTGAGCCAACACTGAACTCACTGTGTAATAATCGTGCAGATGAACCGCCAAAAGAGAACAGATATGACTAATACTACTTTTTACATTTCAAGTTAGGCATTAAAAGCGATAAAATTCAGGCATTCTATGGCGAGTCAGAGCCTTATGGGTTCATGACCTGGTGAATATTTCCACTATAAAACTGAAAAGAGGAAGAGTTATTCTCTGCTAAACTTTCTTTTCCCTTAGTTAAACAATCATGCGAAATATGTCATTTGTTTGCACGAAGCATAGCACACATCATATTGTCTTAAACCAGGGGACAAAATATTGCTGTATACAATAATAACTGCAGAACTTTAGCATGAACAATGGATTTCATTCATGAACAAATATGGCTCATGTTCCAAATATGCTTTCAAAAAAAAAAAAAAAGCAGAAGAACTGATGCATTCACCACAGAAATGACAAATGGTGATGAATTCCGTTGTCATGGAGATCTTTAAACAAAACAGATTACTGGATGATCAGTATAGTTCAGTCAAAGCATTTTTGTTGCTATAGGCTATGGGTCTGCCTTTTTTTTACTAAGCTGCTACGTTGTTCATTTTAAAGGATTACAAAAATGTCCCAATCAAAATGAAACCTTTTTTGCTTTTCAAACCGTATGCTCAGAGTTGGACAGCTGCCATACATGGATTCCATTGAAAGCAGAGCTTGACTGTTTGTGGTAGCTTGGGATTTAGCAGACTTGCGGGGCATACACTAAACATCCCTTGATTGTCTTTCGGAAACGTGGCTTTTAATGTTTCTTCTAATTGGAGGCATTAATCAACCTCCTCTCCCTCCATCAGCATGAGCTAAGATCAGACCTCCACTGCCCTCCGACTGGCTCCTCGGCCGTGGAGCAGCTGCCACTTAATCTGCCCCCGCTCCACCCAAGAAATCACTTTTGACGCCATCCATCAAAATAACATTAACATCACCATGCTGACCGGTGCTGTGCCACCCCCCCACCCACCCCAACCCACCCCCCGCTGCCCCCCCATACTCTTTGACTTAATTACCCTGACTGTTGCTGTTGCCAGAGCTAACACTCCATATCAAGCCTGTCCTGTCATTTACCACACACTTATACCCCACCAGGGACCTGCGGTTCTGCATGGCCTGGTGGCTGGGGTATAACGCCGGCTAAGGCGCAGGGAGGGGGCTGGGGTGGGGGGCTTGGGTATCAAGTAAAGCAGGACAATAGCAACAACTGCACAGCTAATTTAGCCCCTTGTTTATTGGAAAATGGTAACAGGAGCTGCGGGGACAATGTCAGGGAGCACAATGGCGCGGCGATCAGGGAGCTATTGTTTTTCAGGCTAATTGGGCCTAGGCTCATGCCATTCGTCCCTCTGAGGTGCAGCATGGGAACCAAAGCGCTTGCTAAAAGTGGTGGCTGCCGCCCACAGTACTGTAAAAAAGAACCTTACAAGTCCATGGTATTTGTGGCCAGGTTACGTGGTGGCCTAGTCATCTCCCAGAGTACAGAATGGCTGGAGGGCCTTGTTGTGAGCGCATCATTAGAGTAGTTGTTTATGCTTTTAGAGGGGTTTAATGTGCCTCTTTTAATCTTTATTGCCTCCTGCCAAATCACATAGCCCTTTACAGGACAGTCACTTGAGCCACACCAGGGACAGGGCAGGGTGTTGAGAGAAAAAGAACTTTTAACTTTTCCAGGTTGAGAAATAAAGACAGAACCCCAAAGCATCCAGTTCATTAACATAGTTCTAAATCAATCAACCATCTGTCTGAACGAGGTGATATAATCATTCTATTTTTATGAAAAAGACTTTCTGTAATGATTGTCCTGGTGAACCTCAACCACAAACAGAATGTAGGGGGCTTCAATTAAGAATAAGATTAAAATATCTCCCTCGTTCATTGAGGTGTTATCAGTTCTTCTCTAACATGTCTATGGATAAATCATGTACCCTGGCTGCTGATTGAAACTTTCAATGTAGTGTCAAAAATGGCCGTAACACAGAGAGGGAGGAAAAGTTCCACCCAGGTCGTTATGGAAACAACCTCTAATCTTTAGGAATTAACCCTTAACCCCTGACAGGTGGAGATGGTGTCTTTGGAGCCAATCAGACCATGTGCGAGGGGCTGCCAATGTGGTCTCGTTGCTCTTTGGAAAAATATTATGATTTTGTTTGAGGGGCAGGTTTGGAGGAGAAAGTGCGGCCAGCCTGTGGGGTCCACCAGGGCACATGTGTTCCACCCTGAATGTCATGTCTGTGGCCCTAAACCACCCAGACAGAGGGCTACTCTAAAGGGACAAATAACCAAAGCACCTGTCTAATTTTCATTCCTAGACCACATTCTCAGCCCAATCTTCAACAATGTCAATAAAATCCAAAAATTCTAAATATGTCTGAGGTTCAGAGTCAGGATGAAGCCCACTCTCACATTCATGAACAAAAAACAATATAAAATTTTAGGTACTGGAAGCAGTGAATTCTGCATGTGTTTGTATCTTTTCCCCCTTTTACAACATTCTACAACACTTTGTATTTTTGTGTTCAGCGAATGAAAGGAATATTCTGATGTAGGTAATACAAGTAGAAAATCCCAAACTTCGTGAAAAAAAAAAAAAAAACAGTCATGCCAAACCTGTGAGGCCACAGGCAAGGTTGTCACAATTGGCGTTGTGTTAGCCTCTATATGACACACTGTGTGAGGCAAACGGGGAGAAAGAGGAATGATTTACAATAAGGTAACCTTTCACTGGAGTAGTATTGTGCTGTGTGAAAATGCAGACCATGTCCAGAGTTATGAATCATGTTTATATCCATTACAGTAAAGTCAGGTTAGTTCAGAACTAATTGAGCCCTGTGAACCAAAAAAGAACCTTTACATTATGCCTCCAGAATAAACCCTAGATGTTTGGCATTGACTAATTTTATACACTGGGCAGTGAAACAAACCGCATTTGCTAATGACTAAAAAGGACGTGGGTTGGTCTTTTGTTAGGAACATTAAAATGATTGACACGACCAGAGAATGCAACTGGAGAATTATCTGTTCCTTCAATAAATCTCCTATACCCCCCTTTAACATTCATATCACACACACACACACACACACATTGAAACATGTGACAGCAATTGTGTCCAATCATGTCACTATCCAAGAGGGGCCTGTTGGTCTAGCACCAGACATGTGATCTTTGATGTGCCGCCGTGTGGTTCTGTGGTCGTGCTTTTGGGGAGATGGTTTGGGCTGCTTGACTCAATAAGGGTGAAAGTTGCAAACGTCAGAAGGACTGTGGGTTGAAGGTGTTGAAAAAGCTTTTGCAGTAGATTTCTCGCCACGTCCTCTTTCGTCAAGCCGTGTCACACTGGGCGAAATGAAAGGCAAGCGGTCCTGGGAGACCCCCTCCCACACCCCCGGCTTTTCTCCACTGACGTGACTCTGATGGTAAGTGAGTATTTTGCTGTGGGGTCAGAGAGAGTTCCCCCATGCTAACGCAGCTCAGGGCCAGGTGGCACATCACAGCATCCCCAATGTGCCCTGCTATCCCCAGAATGCGACACCATGGCGTCAGCAATGTTCGACTCTCATCTGATCTCAACTCAATGGTCATAGCTCTAGAGGAGGGGGGGAGGGAGGGGTGTAGAGAATGGCCAAATGCTAGAGTGTTTTGGGCACTGGTCCATCCTTCTGCATGAGAGAGTGTCAGGCAACTTCAAACAGCCGCGCTTTCACCACGCGCACACACAGGCACACACACACAATCACACACACACACAGGGCAAAATCTGTGAACACACTGTGGTTAGATGAAGCCCTGCACCTTCTGTCTTTCAGTATTAATCCATTTTGCTTTTCAATGCTGTGTTCTCTGTAAATACAAGTGGTGTGTTGGAGACTGAGAGCCAGAGATAAGGTTTAGGTGAGCACTCAGGTGGCATTTCTCTTAACAGTATCAGTATGGCTTAACGGCAACAGTAAGGTTTATCGTTATCAGGGACTATGAGTGACCTAAAGCCTAAAGCACCATGAAAACCTCAGCTCAGATACTCATTACTTTACCACTGCTCCCCAACATTCTTTCATTACCCGTGAAGCCTTCTAAACATAGACGGGAAGTTAAACCATTAAAGAGGTGTCGGCCAGATTAAATGTGTTTAGACTGCCAGATTACACGTTCCTGAGATGATATTTCTCTACTGAGAGATTACATATGACACTCATCAAAAGAAAATGTTAACAATAAATATGAACAATAAATAAATATGAAATAGTTGAAACATATGAGAGATAGTGAGAGAGAGAGAGAGAGAGAGAGAGAGAGAGAGAGAGAGAGAGAGAGAGAGAAATTCTATCTACTAGTCCCTTGATGCCATCTACTGGACATAACTGACTGTGGACTGCCTTTCACAAAAGAGTCAGTTGAGTCACTCCTCTGAAGTGAGTTACCTCATCACTAACACACTGAACAGAAAGCCATATCCTGAAAAAAATGGCTCAACATGCTCACTGATCACAAGATCATTTCTCACAAGTTGGCCATTTGGCCTCTCTCTTTCAGTGACATCTAACTGCTTTTTAGGAGTGTGGACTCTGTTAGGAGAAAAAAAAGACTAATTAGCCCACTTATGGCCCGCAAAGTAAGTCTGTCATCCAGTGGGTACTGAGAAGTGGAGTGTGGTTCCCCCATCATTTCCAGCTGCTGAAGGTCATTAATAACTCTTACATATTCCAGCTGTCTCTTTCTCTCTGCTGCTGCACACGTCATCACAAAAATGTCATTCTGACAAACCCGTCCAGCCTGTGACTGACACACGTCTAGAGCTGCAACACAGAGAAACAGTCAACTGGCTGTTATTTTTTTTTTACATTTCATATGTTAACAAATAGGACAAATAGTGAGCAATTAGGACAAAACTAATTAAATAACTGTATAAATAATTTACAAACTGACCAATTAACTGACTAAATAATTTACAAACTGACTAATTAACTGTCTAACTAACTAATGAACTAACTTACAAACCAACTAACTACCTGACTGAGTAATTAACTGACTAGCTAACTAATGAACTAATTTACTGGCAAAAGTTAACTGGCTAACACTCAGAACAACTAAGTGACTAACAAATTAACTGAATAACTGACCAACAAACAGATCAAATAACTAAGAAAAAACCCCTAACAAATCAAGTAACTATCTAACTAATGAACTGACCAACCAACTTAGAAGAAACTAAACTAATTAACCGAGGAAGGATCAGACATATTAATCAATTAACTGACAAACTAACAAACTGACTGACAACGTAATAATGAACTAACCTACTGTTAAAAAACGAATTAACTGACCAATGAACAGGCCAACTAACTGACTAATTAACTAATCAAGTAAGTGATCAACGAACACACAAAGTGGCTGACAAACTGACTAACTAACTGACTAAGAACTAACCAGCTGCCTATCTGACCACTGAACACACAAACTGGTGAACACAGTAACTGAGGAACTAACTAACTGACTAACTGATCAACAAACACACTAGCTAACCAACTGACTAAGTAACTAACTGACTAATGAACTGACTAGCTGTCAAATTGACCGACTAACTAACTTTAGACTAATCTTAGAATCTGACACCAGATGAAAGACTGTGTGCCACACACTCCCATTAGACCTGTCTAGCACTTTATCTGTCCATTATCATACGTCCCCATTCCCTCATTTTAACTCTACTCATGAGATTAAAATTCGCTCAGACTGGGGGATGAGACTTTTAATGGAAGTCCCTCCCTAGCTCTGACACATATGTCAAATGACATTGTCATTAGCTGGTGGCCTTGTATGTGTTTGTTAAACCTCTCCAGTAGAAACTGGAATAGTAGGTTATGATTGCATACTGCGGTACAGCTAATAATCCAAATGATTCGATTAGGCAAGAAAAAAATCTTCATATGACAAGAGAATCCAACATCATTTGAGTAATGTGATATCATATGACCTTCTTAAATAGAAAGAAAGTTGTTAGGCCGTGCAAAGCACTGTTTCTTTTGTGTTTAATAAACGGGACTATGGTTTATTATACAGAGAGGGAAATGAACAGCAGAGGACAAAATTTTGCAGCAACACAGTAAATTACACAAAAACACCACGGGGCAATTCTGATAACTGTAGGTTTATACAAAGCTGTTTTAGATGCGAAGCCTTTGTAACGGTTTGCAGTGCATTATCTCCTGCTCCCCCCACCCCCACTCCCACCCCCCCACAGATTTTCGCTTAATTGTTTTTTTTTTCCTTCAATCTTTCATTAACTTAAAGCTATCTCTAACATATTAGAGTGTTAGTGCTAAATTGTCACAGACAATTCATCACTAACACTAAAACACTTCTTCCATACATTTTTCATTTTTCAACATCTATCAGTACTTCACATCACAGAAGCCTAATGTATGCAAGCTGGAGAAAACAAGGGAAAAAAAAAAAAAAACTTCTTTAAATATTTCAAGCCTGTTGTATGGGTGAACAACAGACTGCTCATTAGCAGGGGATATAATGTTGCTAATGGTAATAATCTCATCTGCACACTCTTGAACATGGTGTAATCACTGTAAACAGATGTGCAGTCTGTTTTCACCTATGTAGCCGTAATTACTAATGCACAAGAATTACCAGCTAGACTCACACACACACACACATACACAGACATGCGCTAATATTTTTACATACCCTTTCTTCCAAGCATTTATTCAATCCTACAGTTAAATGCTAATTATAATACTCAAGCCTTCTAATTTTTCTCAAGGAATGAGCTTCAGTACATTGTGCTTTCTGTTTTATCTAGTAATGAGAGGTAATTCTATTTTCAAAAAGTTTTCTATGTCATAACCTGGCAATAAATTTAATGGTTTGAGCATCAGGGTAAAATATGTTTTCTTTCTTGACACATCTCTCTCCGTACTTCTGTGCAAGCTCCTCGACATTTTTCAGGGGATGTTCTTCTCTCCTTTGTCTTGTTTGCTGACTTTCTGCTGTTTCTTTCACCTGAGGTATCTGTAAAGCTTGTTGACAACTTCCTCTATACTTCCTCTCCTCTTGGTTAAACAGATAAAACTGAGATGAAGGCAGGATTACAGGTGTGCTGAGTAGAATAGCTAATAGTGAACTTGTCTGATTGATCTAGGGAATGTGGAACCTCTCACAGTTGACATGAAGGAAAACAAAGGCCCATTGTGAGACTGATGCTATTGGCTTATCTGAGGAGAGAGAGAGAGAGGGGGAGAGAGGGAGGCAGATAAAGAAAAAGACAGGGAAACTGAAGGAGAGTTTGTGTTTTGCATTTAAAGTGCTGCACCGAATTGGTGCACCTTTCTAACTCAAATCCATGTCAACGGGAGCATAAACAGATGCAACGACATCTCTCTCTGATACTGAGACAGTTTGAGTTCCACTGACCGGCATAGGCTGCTTGTAGTTCACAATTTTTGGAGAAATGTATCATTCAGTTTCCTTTTAAGCTTCTGGAGCATTGAAGCAGACAAAAGAGCTGCATATTTTCACCACTGAGGGTTTTTTTTTTTTAATGAAGTCAATTTCTTTTCTCTTTTTTAATGTATTTAGGTATGCTATTATGTCTTCTGTCTTAAAATACAAATGCAATATTACATGGCAGGATATCAGGAGCAATCAGTGGGGAAGTTAAGTAGATGTACTATTCGGACTTCTGTCAAAGCAACTTTATGTCGGTTTAACACTTTCAGGTTTAACACTTTCAGGGCTGAGCTGAGGAGAGGCCTGCCTGTTGCAAGTCCATAAAGCACTTCATTGACCTTCATTGCAGTTCCCCATTGAGCTTTAGACTCAGACAAGAGTGAGATCAGCTTCGAGAGGCAAGTATTTATTGACAATTTCCCCCTGTTGCACCAAATCTGACAGCAATTAAATGGGGATATTGTGGGGAAAGTTAAAAAAAAAAAAAAAAAAGAAAAAAGAAAAAGAAAATGAAGCGCCTTGACAGTCTGACTGATAAAATGAAATTTTGATGTGTGCGTGCAAAGCAGTTAATGCGCAGTGTCACAGTGAAGCAGCAAATAGATATGAATGAACCTCTGTCACACTCTAATGATGGCCATAGCACTGTGTCTGAACATAGAGAGAAAGGGAGAGAATATTTTATCACAAAAGCCCAGTTTTAGACTGAAATTCAGCAAAGTCGAATGAAATGCAATGATGCACTAAGCATATGGTAAAAATCATCAAAGATATATTGGATAAAACTGATTGGTCAGTAACTGTAATGAAGCACTTCAGATCATGGTGTCAGCTCTGGATACCATGGTTAGTCTAGAGCAATATTACACTAACAGCTAAGGAATATTGTATTATTTGTAGCCAGCACATAGCGCCTAATGGTGCCTTTGATTGATCAGAAGCATATGGACTGATAAACAGGGGATATGTCAATCAAAAACCAAATGACAGGGAAAACTATGGAAATACATGAAGGCAGTTAATCTTTCAGACTCAAAAGAGCATTGAACTTCAATCAGTTAATACGTGCAGACAGCTGTGCCTTAATAGACATCTGAATTGCTTAGGGACCACACTGCACTGTGTCAAACAGAGTTGATTAAGTCCATGAGGTACTTCTCTCCTTTGCCAGTAGATGGCAGTAATGCTACATCGCCAACAGACAGAGATGAGCCGATACTCCCCAGATGGTGAGAAAGGCTAGTGTCTGAACATTGCGTGTCACAGCTTCAGTAAGTGGGTGGAATGGGGGGTGGGGGGTTGTAATTTGGTGAGGAGGTGGTGGGTTATGCAAAGGAAAAATGAAATGGGGTGTAGGGTGTGGGGGGCTGGGGTGGGGGGTGGAATTGAATCCTACCGAATCAAAACGCCTTCACTTGACAAGATTTATCGAAACATCTGCTATGCTCTAAAACCGCAGGTTATTTATGACACAGCTCATTCACTGAATTCTCATTAATCTGCCAAGCACTTAGCTGTCTCATCAATGCTAAACACTGACTGTGAACAAACATACATGATTTTTCACATCTGCCTGTCTCCAACCAACATATTACAATCCCAATGATTTATTTGCATAAGACTATCAAAATTGTTGTATATTGCTGCTGTTGATTTTATGCCTATGTAAAGAAGCTTTTTTTTCTTTTACTGGTAAAGACGCTAAGCTACATGAGGGTTTTATGTTTTTTTTTTGTTTTTTTTGTGTAGATGAAGGAATGTGCTACACGAACAGAATAACTCAATTGAAGTCCAAGTGCCTCTGTCTTTTTTGTGAGCTTTCCCCACTAAGGAAGAAGAATGTGAAAAGAGGGATAAAAGAAAAAAAAAAAGAAGGGGAGGGGGTGCTTAAGAAAACACAGCGGTGCTAGAAGCGTGCTAGATCCAGCAGGCCTTGTTGTAGCTTTTCTCCCTATTAGCGCAGTTATTTGTTGCGAAAGGAGGTGGCTTTGTTTTGCCATGCGTGCTTCTCTTATTGGATCTGGGGTTTTTTTTCCCATCACAGGAGCACAATGAAGCACAGCCTTCACGTTTTCTGATTGAAAAGATTTCCTTTCTGCACTTTTCAATTACCGTTGGGCGCAGTGGAAGCCGGGCTTTGAGCTACCGCCTTGCGTGCCAATCCAAGGCTGGAAGAAGACGGAACGAGGGAGGGGAAAAAATGTCATGCTATTTTTTTTTTTTTCATGACATCCTGTGTGATGGGAAAAGTGGACTATTGCCAGTGTGGAATAGAAGGTAAACCTGTATCTTCAGAGCAACTGCCCTGACTCACGTGAATGAGCCTTTGACTGAGACTCAAATCTGAGTTCAAGAGAGTACTAATACCATTGGAAAAACCTTAGTTTCAGAAGATCACACAGAAGACTATAGAATGTTCTAGATGCAAGTGTCCATTCTAAGCAACTGCATTTGCGTGGTCAGTTTTAAGTTTCCATTGAGTGGGGTTTGAGATTGAATTCGCTCTTCAGCAGTTTGCTGCGGACATTAATCATTTGTAAGCACTAAAAATACAGAGAAAGAGAACGGTCCTCATGTAATCTCGTGGATGAATCCATGAAGGACACGCTGGATACTTTAAGGAAGTGTGAAGACACGCAGGCACAGTACAAAAACAGTAGATTCCTATCTGTCTACATTTGACTTACTGAATACAAAATGCCCTGTTGCCCAGTCAGGCTGATTGTGCATTCATATGAGAGATGGTCTTTTTGCCCTAAAAATCCAGCCGTAAATTGCGACACTGTCATTGATTTGCGGGGCAGAAGGAATCAGTTACCAGTCCTGTTGGCTTTGTAGCACTCGAGGATGCCATGTACACAAAACTGCCCTCACCCTTCCCTCTTCTGTCAAATCCAATTGTTCTTTTTCTCTTAATAAGTCCATGAAGAGCCCTTGCTTCCCTCTCTCTCTCTCTCTCTCTCTCTCTCTCTCTCTGTTGTTATTTGGCAAGCCTCAGACACACTCGCCTCGACCCTGAGAGAAGAAAATTAAAAGATAAGGTCCTGGAGGCGAACAGAGGGATCACGCAACTAATAAACTCCCCTGCTGTGAACACTGCCAAACTGGCCTCAACCCTTGCTTCATCCTTTTTTTCAGTTAATTTTCTGCAAACATTTTGCCAAGTCCTCAAGATGTCTTTTTACTGTTTTGCAGCTTAAGCCATTCCCCTCCCTCCTATCTACTCCTGTAATGACTCTCTCTCTCTCTCTCTCTCTCTCTCTCTCTCTTTCTCGCTCTCTCTCTCTCTCTCTCTCTCTCTCTCTCTCTCTCTCTCTCTCTCTCTCTCTCTCTCTCTTTCTCTCTTTCTATCAGTGTGTATCTCTCTCCTTGCTCTCTCTGTTTCCTCTAAGACCATAACTCTGTAATTTAGAGCTCCCCAGTGAAGCAGTGAACATCCCACTCCCTCATCCCTCCTTCTCTGGGTGTTCGCCATATGGAGAGAGAGTTATGTATGTCTCTTAATGTACACATTTATAGATTTCAATTTCTATTCTAGAGTCCTTCTGGTGCTCAAGGTCTTATCGTACGACTTTAAATCAGGTCCAGTGGAGAGTCAAAGAGCACATGATAGCTGCCATAGACAGCCCAGTGCAGCGTGGCAGGCAGCAGAAGTCTGTCAGTGCTTCCAGAATGTTCTCACTCAGCAGAGAGAGGGACTAAAAGACATAATTATGACAAACTGCCATCTGCTCAGCGCCACAGTGGAACCGGTCTGAAGCAGCGAGGTGCCAGAGACAGCAAAGGGAAAGCATGGTATATAAGGATGAGTGGAAAACCATTTGGCATCATCAGAAGATGTGTTTGCTAGGAGATTGAGAGTGTGATAACACAAAAGATTAAGCCGTGCGAGGAGAAGACCCAGAGAAATGATCAGAGGATGATATTATATAGGGCTAGACATGTCGGAGCAGTTAGAGACAATGCGAGTGTGTGGGCTGGCATTATGACTGAATGCTGTAAGACAGACAGGCTCACACTGAATCAGCTACAACACAGATTCTGCTTGTGAGATATTCTCAGATGTTTTACTGATCAAAATCAATATTTTATATTTGAAACCAGAAAACAGGTGACTTAAAGCAATTTGGGATTAATCTCATAAATGAGGAAACCCATGAATGACCTTGTAAAATGAAGTAAGAGTTTTCTCCTGATCACACTAATCCAAACGCTAATCCATAGTCGTTTTGAGGACAGTAATGAACAAAATTGTGGGTCAAGCAGATTCTACACATGCTGTTACTCCTGGGGCATGGTGAATAGCGGAGCCAAAGGGAGGGAAGTACATTCCTGCTCTCCTTCTTCTCTCTCCTCTCCTCTTTTCTCTCCCCTCTCTGAGTAGCTGCAGCCTAATGAGGCATGCAGGGTAATTAGAATCAACAGCAGCCATTACCAATGCATCCCTTCCCTTTCCCCTTCCCTCCACTGTGTTGCTTCTCTGCCCCCCCCCGCCCACCCCACACACACACGCATGCACGCACGCACACACACACACACACACACACACACACACACACACAGACTGTTTATTTGCAGCTGCCATGAGATGGCAGTGATGGCCTATCTCCAGTCAGATTTCTGAACAAAGGACAGAGGGAGAAAGAAAGAGAGAGAGAGAGAGAGAGAGGGAGAGAGAGAAGACAGTCCATATTCCTCAGCTGCTAGATTAAGAATGCAACACACTGACTGAGATGTTATAGAGCAGAGCTGGAAGGAGCATTTAACCATAAGAGGGACCTTATTCTCTAAAGTGTGGGGAGTAGGGCAGTGCTGATTGATAAAGCATGATGAAACCTGATGAAATCACAGCTGTAACTGGAAAGCAGAGTATGTTGTTTCCTAAAGCATGGGGGGGTGGGGGTGGGGGGGTGTTTGAGTGGAGGGTTAGGGGAAGATGGGAGGGGGGACGACACACACAGTCCCCTCTTTGGTTCAGTCTACACATGGTTAATGCAGAAACACATCTACATAAACAGTACAAAACTGCACTTTAACAAAACCACCGCTGAACAGTCAACCATTGTGAGAAAAAAATTAGGTTAAATCAAATAAGTTGTTATTTTTCTGTATTGTATGAAGGAAAAGGTCTTGCAGGTCTACAGTTCTTGGGCACATGAGTGACAGTATGATTGAATGGGAATAAATTATCCTTTGCACATGGATGTAAGCTACAAGTCCGTGGATAAGCAGAGAGGGGTTGTACTGGCTGACACTGTTCACTCTGGCACATGGTCGGAAAGGAAAACGGAGGAGGAAGTCAGACCGGCTTACGGTTCTGATCCAGAACAAGACAGCATGCTGCTCCTGTCCACTGCTGCCTCTCTGACTCTCTTTCCCCCCTCATATTGATTCTATGCATCCTAACAAATGCGTCAGGACCAAGAAGGATATTTTTTGTCCGGCTGCGTTCTTTCAGCTGTCCACTCTGACATTTCTTTGTCTTTATCCGTGAATGTGTCTATATTAGACTCAGCAGGTTATCTTCGTCTCCTGAATATTTTTCAATTCTACATTTTTCATTTAACCTCAAAGCACTCTCCCCACTGTCTCAGCATATTTGAATCCCATTTGACTGCCTCTTGTATCGACTTCTTTTAACTTAAAAAAGAAAAAGCAAAAAAAAAAGCAAATACATTCAGCTGAATTACCATGTAGTCATTTTTATGGACCAAGTTCATGCAGAGCATTCTAGAAAAAGGCCAGAGTAAACAACTCCACTTGTAAATATGTATAAGTGTTGGATTGCAGATTCTTCTCCCTCTCCATGTAGATGGGAGTGACTCACTCTCTCACCACACACACACACAGGGTGCCACAACATGAGGGTGAGTTGTGGGAGAGTGATGAAGAGGGGGTTTTGATTAGCTCCTTTAAATCTTCTCATCCATTCACATCAACAGATGTTGTGATATCCCTCTCGACGGCTGTGTAGCCCCATAACACACATTAGTATACACAGAGCTTTGTTTCGATCCAGAAACGCCTGAGATCTTTCTTCCATTGTGCTTTTATACTCAGTCTAATAATCCTGGCTTTCTGGATCAGAGCTTCTTGTGCGTCATGGTGACATGCTTTCCCATGAATGACTGCTCACAGGAAATGAAAGCTGTTGTTCTAGAAGGTTGGGATTTGTTTGGTTGTGTTAGAAGGTGGCAGAGGTGAGGTTTTAGCAGCATTCTCAACACGTAGTCAGAGACACACACTTGCTTTGAGTGGGAACATTTTACACACTGTCAGAGTTGTCATCTCATAAATGTGAAAATGAAGAAAACTTCTAGAGAAACAGAGATTGAAAACCATCAACGTGTTTGACATTATGTCGATAATGTGCTGCAGTACAAAAAATGCTGTAATTAATTGGAATGACCTTTAACTTAATTCAACATGCCAAGAGCACTTGTTCACAAAAGCACATGAAATTGGAATTCAGAGGGAAATTTAAAGTTAATGACAAGTCAAGAGTACATTTGTGTCATGAATTTGTTATTATTTTATAAGAAGACCCACTAGAATGTTCTGGAGTTTCTGCCAAGCTCTTCATTCCTACCACACAATTAATTATTGTCTTTTGATGACGTGTAGCACAGGCTCTGATATAAAATGTAAAAAATGTAAAACCTCCAACACAGTGTAATTGCACTATTCACATCCCATAACACCTTATGTGGATAGAAATACATATATTTTTTCAGATCATTAACATCTGCAACAGTGGGTAGAAGAATTTCAGTTGCTTATCCAACCCTAAGTTGTGTGCGTGCACCATCTGAAAGACAGGGAAATTTCAAATTGGAAACATCAAGTAAAAACTCCTGGGCCAAGACGTCCTCTGCTATCAACCATAAATATGTTTGCTTTTTCCCCTAGCATGCATCTCAGGGTACCTGTCCTCGCATCTATGGTCACAAACCTCGACAACCTCCCTCGACAGTTGCCAGGAGACACAGAGGTCAAGACGCAGCTTGCCGATGCCCCGAGTCAGATGCAATTTCGCAAAATTCCCTTTGCTGTCCCGGTGGGAGGAATCTGATGTGTCTCCAATATTCTGCACTCTCTTTCTCTCTCTTTCTACCTTCTTTCCTATCTGTGTACATTGTCTTCATTGTAATAGGACAAGTATGGTATGTACTCTCCTCAGATCCTTGGTTTTGTTGTATCTTGATACCTTCTCCTCTATTCTGTGCTGCTTTGGAGAGAACTGCCACTAGGGGAGGACTGATATGTACAAGCCCTGTGACCTGATCCGTGAGGAGGTGGCTTTTTGTAGGGAGCAGTCTCACAGTGGAGAGACAGCCCGCTGGTCCGTCATACCCTGACAATAGCACGTACCTGCTAGGAGGCAGCTCAGAGGTGCCTGGCCTTCTCTGTCTTGAGGAAGGCAACGTCACCCATTGAGCTGACATGCTTGTGGCCAAAGGTTAAAAGAATCATTGCCCCAACTGACTCCCAAATGTTCTTACACTACTCTCATGAAAACATCTATGATGGCTTTTCATGTTTGTAGAGACACTGTGGCAAACCCATCTCTCTGCCTGTGTTCAGAAGCAAAGCACTTTTGAAGTCCCTCAGGCATCTCTACATTAGGCTTCTGCCCCAGTCTTAGACACAGTCCGTGCTCTCAAACAAATGAGCATCTGTATCTGGTGAACTTCAGCTCCATCGATGCGGAGCTGACTAAGTGTAATCTTGGCCGCTAACCCAATAGCTTCATAAACCTTTTTGCATATGAACATTTATCTTTATCAGATGAAGACAACATTCAGGGCAAAAGCATTTTATTTGAGTAGCCTTTACATAGATCACAACAGTTTCAGTTGTTTATACAGTTGTTTGACTTATTCCCCAACCTACAGATAACTACTGATGCTGCTAGCAGTTTTTAAAATGTCTTGCTCATGTTAAGAGACACTGTATACAAAAAAATCACTTCAGAAGCTTAACTAAACTAAACAGTGACTTAGGTCAGTATCTTTAAATGAGCTGCTTCTAAGAAAAATGTAAAAGCATGGAGGTGATGGTGGGCTAAGCCAGCCAAAAGGAAAAGAAGTAAGTAAATAAATAAATAAAGTCTTTTAACCTCATTATGAAGTCCCCCTCCCACATATTTCCTTAGGGAATGCGACACTCACACAGAGTTTGGAATTCAGACAGCGAACAAAGTTTAGTTTTCTGTCCTTTTCTGATGCTGAGTGTACCTGAAAAGCGAGTGTGGCAATAACAATCAGCCACCTAATACTCTGCCACCACATCTGTCCCATTTCCGTACTAATGTTCCAGTCTTCAAAGTTTGGAGAAACAGCGGAGGAGGAGGAGGTGGAGGTGGAGGCAGGCGTTTTTCTGCATCTCTCCATCAGTTTAAAAGATGGCCCCCTTGATCCTTCTTTAATATAAAAATCTCTCCTCAGGCAATAATCTCTCAGTCTGGCAATAGCACGGCCCACACACACACACATAAACACACACACACACACACACATGCAGATTCATACACACACACACACACATGCTCCTCTCTCCACTGTTTCTATTTATGACAGGTAGCATTCAGCACATGGACACACAAGCTCCCACACAAATGTCAGGAGTGCACTGGGCATCTTATTAAAGAGGATGTGCTCCAGTGGGAAGTTGCATTAATTATCTTGCTGTCAGTGAGGATTTAGCAGGGGTGAATGTAGTCAATAAGTTCTGCATCTGGAAGTCACCTTAAAACCATGGAGATGCAGGGAAAAAAACAAAAAACAAACAAAAATATAAGAAATTCTGCTCTTTGTAAGCACTACGGATTTTATAAGGATTTTGCAGTATTGTATAGTGCAATGCCGTTTATTTATTTATGTATTTATAAACATATATTTTAACTCTGTAAGTGTATTCTTCAGTTCAGATATTTAAGGGAATTACTGCAATATAAATTTCAACAGTTTCAACAACAACAAACTGGCTTTATAATTTGTGAACTTTAATTCCAAAATGATCAGTTCCGCGTACAAAGTCCCTAAAACGTGGGGTTGACGTACAGTTTCAATAAACAAAGTCTCTGATTCATTGGAACTGCAGAACAGTGCTGTGCAGAATTACTGAACTGCTGTCAATTACAACACTGTGGGATCTTGCTCAAAATCGTAAGTCACACTCAAACACAGAAGCGGTTGTTAGGCAGGAACAGAATGCCGCAGACCAGGGGGCTGCCTCCAGGCCTCCCATTTGTCTAACGAGTCTCCGCAGTCCTGATTAAGACTGCTGTAGCAAGGACGTCCCAGCCACGTCTGGCCTCGGACCAGCTTACGAGAGCTGGGAATTTGGTTTTTGAAGCTTTCCTTGGCTCTGGAATCAGGATGGAAGGCTCAAAGGACAGTGTGCGTGTGGAGTGACAGCGCTTGGATGAATTTTATACTGGCTCATAAATTTGTTCTGGGTCACTGGCTGTCATGGGAGCTCTGGTCAGTGGATGTCTCGGTGGCTGTGACAAGCATTCAGGGTGATGTTGACTAACTGAAAGGATCGTGACGGGCAAGGGAGGAAGCCCCAGCTGACAACCTACGGACAAGTCAAGCCAGTGCTTTACAGATCACTGTAGCAACAGGAGAGTGATTTTTCCAAATTGTTCCTGTCTTACAAAGCATGTAGTCAACATTATCTTTTTATTTGTCAAATCTAACTTAAACTGATGAAGACATTTTTTCTTTTTTTGTCTCAGTGGACCATGGTATAATATGGAATCTTTAAACAATTATATGTTTATTAAATTACAGTGGTCTCTCATGATATTCAGCACAGCATTCAGTCCATTTTTCCTTCAGATTCTGACAGCCAGAAAACATCAGGCCAATAACATACCACCTGTAGCCAGGTGTACTGAAGGACATACAACCCAGTAGAAACACTGTGTCTCTATCTGGGTTACATGGACTCTTTGACACTGGCTGCTTGCTGTTTTGTGTGCTTGTCTCTCCACACGCTGTCTCACCTTCAGCTGCAGCTCAGAGCGTTCATGGGACATTACTTTGAAGAGCCCAAATGCTGGCACGACAAACTGTTTTTACCCAGGTGGGCTGCTTTCAGGGCTGGAGTGCTATGAAACACACACTCATACGCAAATACACATGTACACACAAGAATGTACACACACAACACACAAACACACATACACATGCACACATGTGTAAACACACAAACACACATACACATGCTGGAGCTTTAAAGTGGAGGATTTGAAAAGTGTGCACATTTGTGCCTGGTCTTAATGAGTAGAAAGGCTTGTAAGGGGAGGTTCCTGCTGCACTGTTTATTTGCATATCAATTGCCTCAATTTAAATACGATGGTTATGCTATGATTGCATGGTAATTACATTGCTTTTCAGGACCAATGGGGAGAGACGACAGCTTGATTTGGCTCAGTGGGCTGGAGCGCCACACTTGTGCTCAGTGGGTGGAGATGCCATGTAATTGTTAAGATTGCATGTTATTGTATTTGACTGATTTACCATTAGATGAATCAACGTTATAAAACTATGCTTTGACCGTCCACACTATTTTAAACAGCTATACATATGCATGTAACAATACAGTATATAATCAACATTTTGATTATGCAACATAACTGCATCTTTTCAATGCTGCTATCACGGAATTGATTCCTGGTTTTGTATCTGTAAATTTACATATGCCTGAAGTACAGAACACAAAATGGCCCTGGGCCACAAGACAGAGAGTCTAAATGCAAGAAAAATCTGATTCTCTGCTGATTTTACCAGAACAGCGCTTTATCTGCCACAATTATAAATACATAAATGAATGGCTAGCAGGTGTCTGATTGCTAGCTGACTACCATGTCACAGCTAATATTGTCATCATAAAAATGTCTGCTTGAAAATTTGAATGAATGTCAGCTAACCAAGAGCTGCACATTATAAAATCTGTTTATTTTCAAAGTATATTATGGACCATGGGGAAAAACAAACAAACAAACAAACAAACAAACACACAGACATGCAAACATGCAGACTCTGCCTGTGATGGCACTGCTTACCTTTACTGGTTGTTTAAATTTTGATGGTGTGGAAACACATCAGTGAGTGGTTCTGCATTAGACAATGGTTCACTGTGAGATCTCTTTCTGCAGCGAGAAAACAGGCGTGAACACCCTTTTATTACACACTTTTGTTCCAAAGCACAAGTCTCACAGTAATTTCCATTTGTCTTCACCATTGCTGCTATGCACCGAGTAAAAAAAGAAATCGCACGCATTTATCAGGTTAAGAACCACTCAAATACACATGCACAAATATTTTTTTTTAATGATAATACTTGGAAATATGTATAGATATTCATGACCGGAGGAGAATTACGCTGTTCCGCAAAACTTTGCATCACCTTTTCATTACAGTTTTGCTTGTCAGTTTGCCTTTTTATTTTCTAGAAGAAAAAAAGAAAATTGTTGATTGGTCTTCCAGAAATCTCAGCTTCTTACTTTGTCCTAGTTCAGTTCCACTTCAGGCAGGTCTAGATAAGGTGCAAGCTGCACACCTCTGACACATGCTCTATATAAGGCGTCTAATGCCACCCCAAGAAAGTCTGTCCCTTTTCTTTGAGAATACTTGAACGAGCATTTGCCAGCCGACAGGTTTTGGTGTCCTCGATGAAACACGTCACTCAGGATAGTCCCACAATTGTCAGTGAGACTGAACTAAGGGAGGTAAGGCATCCAATGCATCACTTTCACACTCTGTGTCTGAGGGAAGATAATGGTCAGGGGACCAGTATGTGGTCTAACATGGTCCTGCTGGAAAACGTCGGGACGAGCCTGGAGAAATGGCAGAAGATGCCTGAGGGTGTGCAGCCTGTATCCCAGCTCAGGGAGAACACACATGACGTTGAGGACTGCTCCCGTGCTGTGTTTGACTGTTTGGAATGACGTTCGTATCCTTGTGTCCTTTTGCTCTGACTGTATTTGTGTTCTTGTGTTTGTCTTGACTGGTCTTTTAATGCTTTTTTCTTATTTGTGATGTTGTTTATTGGGTTGTGCTTGTTTAATAAAGCTACTCACACCTTATCATTGTGTCATTATACATTTTCCACAAATATTTCAGAGAGTGTTGTGTCAAAAATTTGATACATTTTCACTCAGTATACAGTGTATAATAGTGCTTTTCTCCAAAACACTCGACAAGTAATGGGACATGTCTAGCTTGATATGTTGTGAAGAGATATAATGACATACTGTTTTGTATACTGTAGAAGCTTACAAACTTCTCTTTCCTCTTGTGCATTAAAACAGACACTGAAGAAACTTTTTAAGAGCTTTTGTCTCTGTTACTGCTGATGGATAATCACTCATTGCAGGTGTCCTGTTGTTTTTGGATTACTTTGTAATCAGTATTTTGGTTCCCATTCATGTTTCTGTGCTCTCCTCATTTTTTTTATGAACATATTTTATAGGCATGTTAGGAATCATCACAGAATAGTACAGTGACATAAAATGATCCTGTAGTGAACCTGTATATCCCCTCTCTCTCCCTCTCCCTCTTGGGGAAAGTGCTCTCCTAATTTATTTTCTTTTTTTAATTTTCACACTTTGTATTTTGTCTTTATGTTTTCTTGTCATTGTGTTCACATTGTCCCACCCCACCCCCCTTTCATTTGTATGTGTGCTTTGTAACTTGTACCATACAGAATAGTACTCTCTAGTCTCTGTGCAACAAAGAGTCATTTCCTTCCTGGTTGTTTCTCTCCTTTTTTTTTTTTTTCCTGAGACTGGTATTGCTGAAGGTTGCAGAGGTTCTGTGAGAATCTCCTGTTCTGGGAAAGTATAAGGTCAAACCACAAACCTGGCACAAGAGTGCTCATCATCTAATTCCACCGTCTCACAGCACAGGGAAAGGGAAAAGACCTCTGCAAACTCACGGATGAGTCTGTCTGCTTACAGCAGACCGAAACTGGCAAAAGAAGCCATCAAAGTGAACCTGTTCATTTTCAATTTACAATGTTAATGTCTTTTATGTCCTAATTTGATTTATAAGAACACAGTAACAAGTGATAAATCATGAGGTACCTATGTTTGAAACCTGCTCTACACTCAAAA